>NW_019417669.1:6473-27181 GCF_000390285.2 Anoplophora glabripennis | reverse complement strand
TAAAACAAAATGGCATATATATATAGGATGTTTGATATAAAAAAAAAAGTTTTGATTATATTTTCGAAATACAACAATCGATTGCTTTTTCATACATGGTGTTTTAATTAAAATTTCGACATGAAAAATAACGGAATTAAAAAAAAACAAAAAAAACAGAGACACGTTGATTTTCTCTTCAAGGGGACACATGATGGCGGAAGTTTTGGTGTCTTGGAAACTACCCCTTAGGTAGAGGCGTAAAATACCCTTAACACCTTAATTTAAGGTTTCTTCAATTCTGCTCACAACGACATACGACTTTTTAAATTTTGGTTTGAACATGACAATAAAATCACCACTTAACGAATAAGACAAAATATCAATGAATGAAAGAATGTTATTTTAATTAGTGTTCAAATTGGTTTTCCCGATAATAAAATCTTTGCTCCACTTCCAATCGAACATTTCGAAGCATATCGGGTGTTATCTGATCATATTCTTCAACAATTTCTCTATAAAAAAATTTGTTTTGATTTTACGTTTATCTCTTTTTATCTGTTTTACTTTACTTAAACGAGACAATATTGTTTCTCTTGTCTTGTCGAGACAATATTCTGTAAAATCATCAAAATGTCGAACCATGAAAATGGTTTATACAATTGTTGAAAAAGTGGAAATAATTAGTTTGTTCTACAAGAAAAATAACTGTGCACGGCAGGTAGCACAGATCCTGACCAAAACACTTCGCATCGATACGTTCTGGATTTAGTACATAAATTTTTGGAAATTGGATCGGTTGCAAACAGAAAGCATCAACGTGAGTTCATCTCCATCCGTCTTAACGAGGAGTCTAGTTCGCCAAACACCAAGAAGTGCGCCGAATTAAGTATAAGGCTCCGCTTATATTTAACGCACAAGTCTCCGAAGGTAGAGACGTGCCTAGGAAAGGAAGTAAGTAAAAGGTCTAGGTGAGGTCTAACCGTAGTTTTATACTCCTGGCAGTACCGGATGTGACTTTTATTCATGTGTTAAGTAAGGATGAACTGTTGGTTCCAATGCTTGGACAACCTGGATTTTGTAAGGATGAAAATTGAGATCCTTCTGTAAAATTCTAAGAAAAGTAGTTCTTGATAAACCCAAGGCCTGGCTTTGTTTTTGACTTGAACGTTTTGGACTGCGCTCTACAGATGCTCTAACGCGATCAATGTTTTCAAGACTTCTGACACTTCTGTTTGGTCCTTATGTTTGACATTTTCAGCTGATCCAGTATCTTCAAATTTACGAACCCACTCCTTTATGACATGGGCAGATGGAACACTCCCGTGACGAGCAATGTTGAAATGAATTCGAAATTGCCGCTGTGCTGCGACCACACAATCATTATTTTTGTAGTAAGATTTAATCACAAAACTACGTTGTTTGCTGGACCACTGTTCCATGATTACTAAATGACATAAAATGACAGATAATTTGTCAAACAAATCCGCGGCAACCTATGCATTGTAATGAAATAATAACATTTTCAAAACTTCCCGCTCCCATGGTCCACCTGTTATAATTCTTTCTAGATCCATGGACACGCCATATCTTCATTGCAGCTGTCTGAGTAGTAGTGTTTCTGTATTGTAAACAGAAACCGTCGCTCGCCACTCGGGCGTCATAGTGATCCACGCACTTCGCCGCTGGCGAACGGGAACGTAATAAGTAATTAATACACATCTATACAATGTATGTTGAAAGAATTACATTCCAAGTAGCATACATAAAATTATACAATACGGCAAACTTGTAACTACTAATTGTATTCTTCGAAAATGGTAGCTTTCAGAAGAAGAAGAAGATAGAATCAAAAAGCTATCGAGAACAGTTCACACAATTTGATTGACAGGCTGCTAATATCTCCACATTCTTTATTAGCTAATTTAAGGTACAGCCGAAGAATTAAGTTAGGAAAGATTACTTAAGACGAAATTTTGTTGCTGTCAGAACTGTTCATAGATGGCTATTCAGAATAATTTGGACTAGCGCCATCTATTGGTTGACCCCCCAACTACTTTCTGTTGAGCATACACACTGCAGTTTTAATAAAGTTAGTCGTTGTCGAAGCTTAGTGTTGTGCGTTTGATTTATTACCCATCACAGTAATATAAATATATTATTTACATCAGGTTATGGGCCCAGTATAGCCCCAGCGTGACAGTGATTAATCGGGTAAATCGCAGAAATAGTAGTTAGTAGTGTAGACATACCTAAATAACGTACCCAAACTGATAGGTAGAGAAAACTACGAGGCGTGGGCGTTCGCGATAGAAAATGTGTTTGTATTGGACGGTTTGTCTAAATGCTTAGAAGAAGGCAAAGAAACTGATACGGATAAGCTAAGTAAGGCCAAAGCTAAGCTTGTACTGTCCGTGGACTCATCAATCTATGTCCATGTTCGCGATGCTGATACCGCTGTGGACTTGTGGAACACGCTGAAAAACCTGTACGCCGAGAAAGGCTTTACAAGGAAAATAGGCCTCCTTCGCACTTTGATATCCCTCAGACTAGAAGATAGTGAATCTATGCAGACCTACATTAATCAGATGATCGAAGTGGCCCAAAAACTGAAAAGAAGTGGATTCGATATTAGTGACGAGTGGGTAGGATCTCTCCTTTTCGCGGGATTACCTGAACGGTTTTACCCCATGATCATGGCTATCGAGCACAGTGGGATTCCTATAACGACAGATGCCATCAAGACAAAGTTGATTGACATGCAGGCAGATGGCGCTAGCAAAGACAATGCAGGCGGCGCTTTTGCTGGGAAAGATGGCAGCACAAAGAGGAATCATGACAAAAATGTCAAGAAAAATTTCAACGTAACCTGCTACCATTACAAAGAAGTTGGCCACTATAAAAACAAATGTCCATATTTAAAAAAGGAATTTGAAAACTTCAAAAATTCGCAGAGAAAAAGTGGCGAGAAGAGCGCGTTTAGTGCAGTATTTTTGAACAAAAAATTTGACATAACGGATTGGTACATTGACTCCGGTGCTAGTGACCACCTAACATCTAGAAAAGAATGGTTAAAAATGTTACAAATGACATAAAACTGTCCGAAATAACAGTGGCGAACAATGAAGTAATTCCAGTAGAGTGTGCAGGCGAAGTAGACATTACTACAATAGTCAACGATAACAATCATGATATGGTAATCCGTAATGTGTATTATGTGCCAAAACTAGCTACTAACCTGTTGTCCGTAGGCCAGTTGATTAAGAAAGGAAAAAAGTTGTTTTCGATGAAGAAGGATGTGAAATTTACAATATTCATGGTGTATTGGTTGCTAAGGCGGACCGTATTGATAACGTTTATAAACTAAACTTCAAAAAACCAGTACCAAGGTCGTTTATGGTCAATTCCAGTATAACAAGTGATGTGTGGCACAGACGTTTTGGGCACATTAATTACAGACACCTTAATGTGATGAAAAATGGTGCGGTTCAGGGTCTTGATTACAAAGGACAACCAAAGGTTAATGAGCCTTGTAAGGTGTGCTGTGAAGGTAAACAAGCGAGACTACCTTTTAAACACAAAGGAACTAGGGCCACAAAATTGTTAGAAATAGTACACGGAGATTTGTGCGGCCCGATGGAAACGGCATCAATAGGCGGTTCCAAATACTTCTTAGTACTTGAGGATGATTTGAGCAAAATGGTGTTTGTTGATTTCTTGAAAACCAAAGATTAGACCCTAGAAAACTTTAAGGAGTTTAAATGCCTTGTGGAAAACCAAACAGGACAGACCATAAAAACTTTTAGGTCAGATAATGGTGGAGAGTTTTGTAGTTTTGATTTTGAGAATTTTTTAAAACAAAATGGCATTGTACATCAAAAAACAAACCCTTATACGCCACAACAAAACGGCATATCTGAGCGAATGAACCGTACGCTGGTTGAAAAAGCTCACTGTTTGTTATTTGAAGCTGAATTTTCAAAAGAATTCTGGGCAGAAGCCATAAACACGGCTGCATATCTAAGAAACCGTTCTGTAGTAACAGCTCTTGAGGGCAAAAGGCCATATGAAGTATGCTATGGTAGAAAATCCGATGTCAGTAATGTGAAGTGCTTTGGGAGTGCTTTTGTCCATGTACCCAAGCACAAAAGACAAAAATTTGACAAGAAAGCTGAAAAAATGTTTCTGGTAGGTTACGGAACAAATGTTAAGGGCTACAAACTGTACGATCCCATAAAAAAGGAAGTCATCACTAGCCGAGACGTAGTTGTGAGTGAAAAATTAAAAATGCCCTGTAAGTACTACTAACTTTTTAAGTGATGAAAACACGTCAAATGATGTGACGGAAGAGGCTTGAGCTTCAGTGGGGGACACTGATAAGAATTTGCAACCCTTCGAACGTCTAAATGACGATGAAATGTTCCATGAAACCTTTGATGACTCTAACGACCCTGAGTACCTACCACAAAATGTAGAAACCCCTGAGATTCCTGACGAGACAAGAAAATCCAACCGTGAAAGAAAACCCAAGAAGTACGATGACTACGTGACCTTCCAATGCCAACGAAATGAAACCAATTTGCAAGAAGTCCCTGTAGACGTACGAGATGCTCTCTTCCGACCTGATGCAGACTGCTGGCGGCGAGCCATGGAGGAATAAATGATGTCCTTCAAAGAAAATGATGCGTGGGACTTTGTTGACCTTCCCGAAAGTGATACAGTGGTGGAGTGCAAGTGGGTATTTAAAAAAAAGTTTAATTATGAGAATAAAAAGTGTTATCGTGCGCGACTCGTAGCAAAAGGCTATACCCAAAAGGCGGGTATTGATTACGATGAAACATTTGCACCAGTGATAAGGTATTCCAGTTTACGTTTACTTCTAGCATTTTCTGTAAAACTAGACCTAGATGTTATACACTTGGACGTGAAGACTGCTTTTCTAAACGGCCATTTAAATGAAACTGTTTTGATGCGTCAACCTGAAGGTTTCGCAATTGAGGGCAAAGAAAGCCAAGTTTGCAGATTAAAAAAGGCCATTTACGGACTCAAGCAGTCATCACGAGCCTGGTATCAAAAAATAGATGAAGTTTTAATTGGCCTCGGTTTCAAAAAACCTGATTACGAACCTTGCTTGTATATAAAAAGAAATAGTAAGTCCTTGATAATCATTGCACTTTATGTCGATGATTTTATAGTTTTTTCAAACGATAAGGACGAAACAGATTTTTTGAAAGACCAACTAAACTCTAATTTCAAGTTAAAGGATTTAGGTGAATTAAAACTTTGTTTAGGCATGAGAATTCACAGAAATAAAAATGTCCTTAGCTTAGATCAGAGAGATATATCGATAATTTACTTGAAAGATTCAACATGCAAAATTGTAACAGTGTCAGTACACCAATTGATAATTTTGATTTCAAAGAAAGCTTTTTAAATGGTACGGGTCAAAACCCATTGTACCAAAAATTAATTGGTAGTTTGATGTTTTTGGCTGTCCTGACATGTCCAGATATTGCGTACAGTGTGAGTTTCTTGAGCCAATTCAACAATCGTCACACAGAATACCACTGGAAGTGCGCAAAAAGAGTGCTCAGGTATTTAAAAGGCACAAAAATCATCGCCTCACATTTAGAGGGGACTGATCGGAGATCCTTTACCGATTTTCAAGTTTTCTGGAGGCGCTGTTTCTTGGAGAAGCTGTAAACAAAAAACAGTTGCACTCTCGAGCACGGAGGCAGAATATGTTGCCCTAAGTGAAGCCTCTAAAGAGGCTGTTTATTTGCGAAATTTTATGAGTGAAATAAATGGAAGTTTGGATTGCATTGAGCTGTTTAACGATAATCAAGGAGCTCAAAAATTGTGTAGTAATCCAGTCTTCCACAAAAGGTCAAAGCACATTGATATCAGACATCATTTCGTTGGAGAAGCTTTGCAGAATAAAGTTATCGATATCAAATACTTGTGTACTGACGAAATGTTGGCTGATGTTTTGACAAAAGGGTTGAAGAATGTTAAACATTCTAAATTTGTATCAGACTTAGGATTAGTGCATTTTTGATAAGTGGGGGTGTTGAAATGTATCAAAAATTATAGTTCAGTGGCGACTAGCTCCATCTATTGGTCGACCCCCCAACTACTTTCTGTTGAGCATAGACACTGCAGTTTTAATAAAGTTGGTCGTTGTCGAAGCTTAGTGCTGTGCGTTTGATTTGTTACCCATCACAGTAATGTAAATATATTATTTACATCAATACAGGGTGTTTCGCATAAGAACCGACACAGAGCAGGAGAGTGATTTAACGCAACTTACCTTCATACTAAGCTGCACCCCTGAAAATTTATTGGCATTGAATATGAGGTTTCAAATTTCGAAAAAAATCAATACCTCAGATATACCTACTTGAACTTAGAAAAACTAATCTTGGTACACGGTGTGAGTGTGCCAAGAGCATTAATAGACAGCAAGTAGAATTCAATTGAAGCATTTTAAAAAGTCTCTAACAATATTACTAAAATGAGGGGGTGTTCCATCATGCATAAATCAGTGTTCTAGTCTGAGTTGTAGTGGCACCTCGTCAAGTAGATCCGTGAGAGTGTTTTGGAGAAATTCTAAATAAGTTTCGCCATTTAGTCGATTCGGTAAAATAACTGGACCAATTAAATAACGATCAATAACACCGATCCAAACATTTATTTTAAACTCACTATAGAAATGTCGAGGAGTTTTACTGAGTAAGGGTTTACATCGGAATACGCATGATAGTTATGTAAATTTGTAATACCTCTGCGGGTACTTACTATCAGTACCTAAAGAGAATTTTCTTTTGAAAATCGATGTCTTGATGTAAAATAAACTGACAGAAATTCACTCATTTAAGATGGACACTTTTACCAGAAGAAAACTAGATGGCTCCACCAACAAATTATTTCAAAGATGATAATAAATTTAAAGAAACTAAATTTATTGCAAATGAAAAGTTGTAAGGGTTTAGCAATTGTTGGAGCTCCTAATGACAGTTTGGTTGAAAAATATTCGATGGTTTACGAAAAAATAAAATTTTCTTTGAGAAACTGTTTGTCTAAAAACTTTTTTTTTTAGATCAAAACGGGTTTTTAAAATATGTCATTAGGAAATTTGAGGTTTTCTGAAGGTAACTTAACAAAATTCAAGTCTAGAAATGGTTTAATATTTAAGGATGTTTATCTGATTTGGAATTGACGAACAAATATTCATAAAAAAATTAATATAAGCTTATTAATATGAAGAAATTCCTCAAAAAAAATTTTGACAAGTTTAGATACCTAAGAGAAGAGATATTAATAAAATAATTTTTCAAGATTTAGTACAGTCTTATGAGAATGCAGATTTGTTTAGTCTTTTCACTTAGAATGCGCAGCAATTGACAAACAGTTTTTACAGCAACTTGTATAAATTGGAAACCGATATCTAAGGAACCGTATGACAGCTCGTAGAAATCGATTAGGTACTTGTAAGATACATAATTTATAATAATTCTCCTTCAAACTGCTGTTGTTGATTAACTTAACGTCCATATGCGTGATAGGCGGCAAGGCCGCGGTTCTCCACTAGCGTATTATTTGAAATTCGCAGGTGTGACATATGGTGTATATTTCAAGCTTAGTTATCCAAACAAAGCCAGCCAAGTGCAAAGTTACCAAATCTAAAAGCTTATTACTTTAGCTACTAGCGAATGTACAGAAACTCTCGTTAGACTTTTAGACGTACCTCCGTACCCCATAAACCTTAAATGCATCATATTTGAAAATCGTAAGAATTCACCGCATGGAAAACTGAAAATTATTTACACACCCGATTACAGTTTAGAAAATAAAATACGTTTACAACTTTGGACACTCTATCACTGATGGCGCTCGCTTCGCTTCATTCTAATATCAAAATGTGATTGTACCTGCCCAATAGACAGAGTTGCCAGATGTAGTGATTTATCGCCATTGTGGCGACATGACACCGTACTCCAATGGCTGTCAAAATTTCTCATGGCAACTAACGATTTTTACACTTTTATACGATAGTAGTAATTATTTGCATAAAGTGTCACTTGTTTAAAGATTAAATATAAAATTTCTGATTTGAATCTGCGTTAAAATATTTTCTTTGCAGTCCAGTTTGTATTTTGTTGCTCTTTTATGTCTGATTTTTAAATATTCTTTCAGAATGTTTAGTCCTAAAATAATAACTTAATTTTTTAACATTTTTTATTTCAAACAGACTTTTTGGCTACTATATTTCCATCTACTGACGACAATAGATAAAATTTATCTGGCAACGCTGCCTAATAGAACTTATACCCGCCAGCCTAAAGAATTATATACCTACAATTCTTGGGCCAGCCCGCCCAGATTTGATTAATAAAAAGATAGGTTATGCGACATATGATTTTAATCAATATTATGAAATTTTAGATTGTTTGAACAAACATAATTGTTAAATACATTTAAATTTACATTCTTAGTAGTTTTTGTTGCCTACCTACTTGCTTTTAAATTTAAAATGTATGCGTTTAAGTTTACAAGGTATTTGTAGGGAGTGTTGGGGGCAATTTTTTTTGGAGTTAATACACTACGAGTATATACAGGGTTTGGCATAGCAGTGTTACCATTTTTAACACTAGATATATTTTGAACAAAACAATTTAATACTTGCATTTTTAATTTTAATTTAAAATGTATGCGTTTAAGTTTACAAGGTATTTGTAGGGAGTGTTTGGGTCAATTTTTTTTGGAGTTAATACACTACGAGTATATACAGGGTTTGGCATAGCAGTGTTACCATTTTTAACACTAGAGTTAGTTTATATTTTGATACCGGATTAATTATTCAATTCACATGTCAAGCAATGACACTAATTACTTCAATTTAGATTTTTATAACATAACAGCCAATACAGAACATATATTTGCCTACAAATGTATCTTCAACAAGCTACCACAGAACAACTTGGTAGACTTCCACTGTCAATCACAAGCAAAACAACCATTAGTTAACGGCCAAGTAATCCAGGCAGACCTCGCTCTCCCAAAATTGATGCAACGAACTGACTGGCGGCGGCTTTTCGACGTAGACCTACTATGTTTACGAACATCATATTTCTAACACTAGATATATTTTGAACAAAACAATTTAATCCTTACATTTTTAATTTTTATCATAACTTGATCTACAGTGTCGGAAAGTCCCCATGGTTTATCGGCCGTTACGTGAGAGCGATAAAGTAAGTCTTAGAAATCCGTGCGATAGAGAAAGATGGCTATAATGAAGGCGTCTATTAGTCACCGATTTCTATGACTTTCTTTATCGCTCTCACGTAAGGGCCGATGAACCAGGGGGACTTTCCGACCCTGTATTTGATGTCGGTCAGTAGTGACAATTAAAAAATCAATCCCTGGCCTTTGCAAACAAAAATTTTGTGTATCCCCTCTGCCTCTGTCACCAAATGACGCATGAAGCACACGTACTGCAGTTATTGACTGCAAATTTGTAAATTTCACAATAAAAAGTTTTCTTTCCAGGCCAGTGGTCCATTTTTTACCTGACTGCTAATGTATCAAATCCAAACGTATACATATGTAGATCACTTTATGATAACAATTAAAAAAGTATTGCTGTATTCAAAAATATCTAACATTAAAAATGTAACATTGCTGTGATAGGCCCTGGCAAGGCAAAAAAGCACATTTTTGAAAAATAAAAAAATATTAATTATTTTTCGATATACCTATCATTTTTTTTATAAAAGGCGCTCGCAAAAATTGGCTAGATCTTCTCAGCGGATGACCCTACAGTAACGATTTTTAGTATATCTTCTTCGTAAAGAGTTGTGTTACCATGCTATACAAAAATTTTGACGATTTTAATGTTAATTTTAAGGATCAAAAAGTGACCTGAATAAAAATGAAAATTTTTCAAATAACTTTCAATAATTACTTTATGACAACGACTTTTATAGAAAGAAATTGCTGACATTTTTTCACGAATTTAAAAAAAATGTTTTTCTATGACTTCTGAATCCGAGGTAATTTTTTAATTTAAAAATTTAGAGGACGCAATTAACATTTTACAGAGATGCGCTTGATGGAGGTTAATATTAAGTACCTACTTAAATTTTCAAGAAAAAAATAATAGGATATGTTTCACTGATTTTGTATTAGTATTAGTAAATGAGTAATAAAGTGAAGCTTACAGACGCGCGCTCGCTCTAGAAACTGATTACGTGCATTCTAAATGGCTCGCGCTTGCAAAATCTTTGATATCTCGGCTTCTGGACCACATACAAAAATCCTTTTGTACTTAATCTGGGGTAGCTGGAAGAGATAAACAAAATTATTATAGTCATTTTCGCCTTAAAAGAAAAATAGTCCCAACAATATTTAATGTTTATTTCATTTACATTTTTTTTACTCCGATTTTCCGGTATCAGAGATATCTCTGTATCTCTGTTACTGGTCGGGTTTAGAGGTTATTGGGTTTTAAATGCCCGAGGACTAATGACACAGCCCCACAAAAAAAATGGCAGGTCCGAAAGACAAGACTATGGTATCCATATGGTTTTGGGGTCACTCAATTCGAATCCGGTGTCCGTTTGACACGATTAGCTCTGGTTTAAGGTCAGTTCAAGGTCAAATGTAGAAAATCAATTGTCAACAACCTAAACCTATGTATCTATTTTTCTACCTATGTATTGTTTTTGAGATAGCCGAATCCGAATCCGGTGTCTATTTGACGCGATTAGCTCTGGTTTAAGGTCAGTTCAAGGTCGAATGTAGAAAATTAATTGTCAACAAACTAAACCTACGTATCTACACGTTTTTGGAGTCGCCGAATTCGAATCCGGTATCCGTTTGACTCGATCAGATCTGGTTTAAGTTCAGTTCAAGATCAAATGTAGAGAATCAATTGCCAACAAAGTAAATCTACATATCTATAAGTTTTTGGGGTCACCGAATCCGAATCTGTTGTCCTTCTGACTCAAACAGATCTGGGTTAAGGTCAGTTCAAGGTCAAATGTGGAGAATCAATTGAAAACAAAGTAAACTTACATATATATACGTTTTAGGGGTCATTGAATCCGAATCTGATATCGGTTTGAAGCGATCAGGTCTATTAAATACTTTCTAATAGAAATAGATCCGAAGTGAAAAATTTGATTGGGTTTGAGCAGAGATATTAAAGAAGGGAGAAATTTGGGTGGAATGAAACTATCACTGATATTGCTAGTTATACTAGTGATGACGAATATATTCCATATCACGTTGTGAAAAAGACAGGAACATATCACAAAAAAAAGTAAATGATGTTTGAGATTTGGGCCTGGCAGAGAATGGAGCAGAGTTCCTATTATCATGGCAAAAAAAAATATTAAGCAAGCCGGAAAAGTGAAAGCTTTTTACTATCAGTACAGAAATAAGGAATATTTTTCTAACGATGAATAATTTTCCTTAGATTACTACAATGATATTGTTGGATAAATCTCTTCAAACATGGATGTTACAAACCTAACGCACATTGAAACTAAAGTGCCATATTTTGAGGATAGTCTTACATAGGATCAAATACGGATAACATAAATGGCTTTACATTTGACCTTGAACTGAACTTAAACCAGATCTGATCGAGTCAAACGAACACCGGATTCGGATGCGGCGACTCCAAAAACGTATGGATACGTAGGTTTAGTTTGTTGACAATTGATTTTCTACATTTGACCTAGAACTGACCTTAAACCAGAGCTAATCGCGTCAAACGGACAACGGATTCAGAATCGACGACCCCAAAACCAAAAACGTATAGATACATAGGTTTAGTTTGTTGATAATTGATTTTCTACATTTGACCTTGAACTGACCTTAAACCACAGCTAATCGCGTCAAACAGACACCGGATTCGGAATCGACGACCCCAAAAACGTAGAGATACATAGGTTTAGTTTGTTGACATTTGATTTTCTACATTTGGCTTTGAACTGATCTTAAACCAGACCTAATCGCGTCAAACGGACACCGGATTCAGATTCGGCGACCCCAAAAACGTATATATACATAGGTTTAGTTTGTTGACAATTGATTTTCTACATTTAACCTTGAACTGACCTTAAACCACAGCTAATCGCGTCAAACAGACACCGGATTCGGAATCGACGACCCCAAAAACGTATAGATACATAGGTTTAGTTTGTTGACAATTGATTTTCTACATTTGACCTTGAACTGATCTTAAACCAGACCTAATCGCGTCAAACGGACACCGGATTCGGATTCGGTGACCCCAAAAACGTATAGATACATAGGTTTAGATTGTTGACAATTGATTTTCTATATTTGACCTTGAACTGACCTTAAACCAGACCTAATCGTGTCAAACGGACTCCGTATTAGGATTCAGCGACCCCAAAACCATATGGATACCATGGTCTTGTCTTTCGGACGTGCCACATTTTTTTTGTTGGGTAAATCATGGTTTACCGAAATATAGGGTTTTTGGGCTTAATTTTTAAGGTTATGAAAAATCCTGACGTAATGGAGCAAAACTGCGAATTTGGATTCAGCGACACCAAAAACGTATAGGAAGACGTAGTCTGGGCCCTCGCACTTTTTTCTTCGAGCATATACTTCTAAAGGCAGTCTTCAGTGCTGTGAAAGCGCGACTAGTGTGCGAGAGAGAAAGCAGAATAAAAGGACATGCTATCTCTTTCGCTCCGCGAGCTAATTGGTCTGCGCTTAGATACAGGACGGTCATTGGCATGGAGGGGAGCACGCACCGACCAATCCAGCTCACGGATGTCGTATTCTCCTTTCTCTCTCGCACACCAGTCGCGCTTTCCCAGCACTGTTGGCTGCCTCTAAGAGTATATGCTCGAAAACTTTTTTCGATATTTTTTTTGTGGAGCTGTAATTATTTATTATTGTTTTCGTGTAATACCTTAATTTTTTGGCTAATTACTAATTACTACAATTACTAGTACCGCAAACCAGTAAACATATTCAATTATTTGTCTTTGTCGATATATAAGTATTGAACATTAACCTATATCAAGCTGGTCACTGTAAAATATTAATTGCGTCTTCTACATTTTTTAAATAAAAAAGTTACCTCGGCTCCAGAAGGTCAAAGAAAAACATTCTTTTTTAATTCGTGAAAATATATCAGCAATTTATTTCTATAAAGGTCGTTATCATAAAATAAAAATTTAAATAGTCATTTGAAAAAAACGTAACCAAAAAAAGGTCGATTTTTTCATTTTTCAACAGCATGGTCATATAATTCCTTAAGAAGAAAATAAACCGAAAATCGTTACTGTAGTGCCATCCGCTGAGAAGATCTAGCCAATTTTCAAGAACGCCTTTTTTCAAACAATCGATATATCTCGAAAAATAATTAATATACTTAAATTTTTCAAAAATGTACTTTTTCGGCTTGCCGTGGGCATGCTTGCAGTAAATAGCAAGTATGCGAACATAAATGTGAACGAGTTATAAAAGAAGAGAAAAGAGAATATATTTAACGATTTTTTCGATATATCTCGAAAAGTACTTAACAAAGCAACCGATATTTACAAAAAATCAGTCGATAGATCTTTTAAAACCTACTTCCTCATTTAAAATTTTTCGATGAGATTTACAGGTTTTTAGTTATTTTAGAAAAATCGTTTCTTGCAATTTTACGAATTTTTTTGACTATGTTCGCCAATTTGGATCGAGTTGAAAGAATAAGAAACTCAATTTAAAATTTAATTTCCTATACGGCCATGTTTTTTGTTTCCAGGTAATAATTTATTTAAGTACTTCTCTATAATGCTTGAACTAATAAGCCGATGCGCGGAGCTTAAAAAAATGGAAAGGAGTAGGAAAACTGAGTAATCCGTTTTTTGTCCAAGTTTTTACATTGAAGTAAATTTTAAACCGTCATGTCAATTTAAACTGCAACCGATGTTACACATAAATGTATTATGAGTTGACATTAATTCCACGGTATGCCTGTGACACCTTTTGTTCAAAAGTCATACTTATATGACTTTATATTATACTACCGCTGTAGAATGAGGTTCCTATCCTAGCTATATATTTCAA
Organism: Anoplophora glabripennis; assembly: GCF_000390285.2. Classification (NCBI taxonomy): domain Eukaryota; kingdom Metazoa; phylum Arthropoda; class Insecta; order Coleoptera; family Cerambycidae; genus Anoplophora; species Anoplophora glabripennis. Next base: position 13,096 of record NW_019417669.1, on the reverse strand, counting down.
CTTAATAATTGTAAGTGATACTATCGCTAAAATATCCCTGGTGACAGAAATCGCCCTCTTAATCAAATTATTCTATAATAATTCTTGCATCTTTTGGATATGATATGGGTATAGTAGATTACTTCTGTGAACCGAGTGAACCTACCAATTTGTCGAGATAGAATTCTAGTACTAATATGTTGGTCATTTATAATTGTATTCAAAATAAGTTCTTCGTCTTGTACCCTGATTGCAAAAGCACGTTCTCGAGTGTTACTGAAAAACTTATCTGTTTCTCGAGCCCGTCTTTCAACATTGGAAAATGTTTCTCTATAGGAGATTACACTAATTGGAAATTTTATTCTTCAACACTTTTTGTGTAGTTTCCTTCACAGAAACCAAACACTAATAGCATGTCAACTTGTTCGTTAAATGAAAATTTCTCGGACATTTTCAAAATAATCAGCAAACAATTACTAAAATTAAATGACTTTTTTCCTGATCGTCAAGTTTGACATTAAATTCATAGCCAACTTTTGAATTTTCGATGATTTTAAATAATAGCTACCAATACGTATTATTAGTTATTTGTGTTTTTGTTAAAATTTTTTTGTTTGAAAACTAACAAGAGTAAGAAATGTTTTAGAATGAAATCCCCATAAAATAAAGTAATACTTTTTTAAGTCTGCCAACGGGTTAAAAAAATCTGCCACATTTTAATGGTGCATTATTCCTTATCAATCCTTTAAAATGGTTCAATTGAACTCTACTTGCTGTCGATTAATGGTGTACCACACCGTGTACCAAATTTGGTCTTTTTTTCACTTTCAAGGTCTATAACTTCTCAGGGGTGCAGCTTAGTATAAAGGTAAGTTGCGTTAAATCGCCATTTTTGAGTTCTACTTGCCCCTGCTCTGTGTCGCGAAACACTGTATATCGAATAGGACTAAAGTACAGCTAGATGTACTACAGCCAGCGTAGTGATTTATCAGTTAGTCATCCTGTAGTCCATCCTATTAGAAGCTTTTAATGAAAGTATATGTTCACGGCGCATCAACTTCACCAATTGCTGTTAACCCAAAGGAAATGAGCATGAATTTATGACAGCCAATGGAAGCCTATTATTCAAAAAAACCTTACACCTCTGTGGGCGCTAACTGCTTAATGATCTTTTTTCTTTCGAAATTTATAGCTCCGATTCCAAACGAACCGACGTCTGATGTAAAAAATGCCGCGACCCTAAATAGAAATCAGCTTTATAAATGCCCGGGCAAAAAAACCATTACCATCACGTCAGGCACGTGAAAAACACATCATTTATCGGTCAGCGCTCAAGAATTTTTCACCATTACGCCCGGCGATCCTTCATATTCGGGCAACGCTGTCAACCGGTGGGAATTCAAGGAATGGCGGGGATATTACAATCTACGTGCATCCCATTTAAGCAGGAAAAGCGGAGGGTCCCGAGATATGACTGCTTTGGAGTCACAATGGTCCAGTCAATTGCAGCGCTTCTTATCGTTGAAAGGGGGTAGGGGACCGTTTGAGTCTTGGAAATTGAGATGTCTTGCTTCGATTGGTGGAATCCAATATAAACAACGGCTCGGTACAAAGTGGGATTAGTACATGTAAAAATAAATGGAAATAATTTAAAAATATTATACTTACATACTATACTATACTTCAGAAAACTGAGATTGTAATCCGGCGGGATTGAAAGGTACATTTTTTAATTAACAAAAATAGGTATATTTTTGGTATATTTTTTGTACTATTTGGTTTATTTTAAACAAGAAAGATTGATAATTTATAATTATTTAAGGTATTATTATTTGTAACTCCTTTACGTTCTGAAATGGCAAGCGAATCAGCGTTCAATTTAGCAGGGAGCCTTTATGTAATTTTGTTTCAATATAAAAATTGACATATAGATTATATTATTATTGTATAATAATGCAAAAGTCATATAAAAAGAGGAATCTATAGAGGGTGATTTCACTTTAAATACAGAAACTGTAGGAATTGCCAAAAAATAAGTGGAGTTTGCTCTATAAACTTTTTCCTGGGGGACGTAGTATACGAGATATAGGGTGTTCAAGTTTCCAAAAAATATTATAGCTTCATATTACGCTGAACAATTTGAATGAAATTTATTACAGAGTATTCAGGTATGGCATTAACCAGAGGCGTGCTACTGAAGGTGCCGCTCCATTCCCCTTCCACCCCTAAAAAAAAGAAGAAGATTTCATCAAGTAAACGGATTAATTTATTAGGAAAATTCAATAAAACGTAAAAATATGCACAAATATCTCCTAAATAGACCAGGCAAATTAGACAATAAATCAGAAATTTTTTTCTGATGAACCGATCGAGTTGCGGTTTTCGGCATTGTCTTCGGAAAAATATCAGGAAAAAACTATATCTATTATATTTTGGGGCTGGATCGAAACTGCACTGCGGGTGCGTAAAGTGCATCTTGGAGTGCATCAATTTTTCTAAAAATGGTAAAAATTGACTAAAAGTTGTAGAAATTTGTGTGCACGGGTTTTGGGGGTCGGAGATTCCGAATCTGACCCTGAAAAATATGCCCGACGGCCCTGGGTCCCCACAGGGGGGCAAGGGTGGGCCTTCTGTAAAAAATCGAATAGCTGAGTAATTGCCTTCTAAATTTCCACTCGGGGGTTTTTGGGGTCGGGGATTTCGATTCTGACACTGAAAAGTATGCCCGACGCCCATGGGGTGGGCTTTCTGAAAAACATCGAAAGGCACATCAGATTTTTGCAATAAAACTGCTCCACCTGCTTACCAACCATGATCTTGTAGGCTCATCTTTACATTATAACACACGTAAATTTACAGAGATTAGACAAGAAAAACTAACAGGAAATTAATGAGTCGAAAAGAATCCCCTTTATTCTGAGAACCATTTTTCTTTTTATTTGCAAGGCAATTAGTGAGACAACTACTATCATATGTTTATTTAACACTTTCACTATCAATCACAATTTTCATCATTAGTACTGTCATCACTGTCTCCATCACTATCGTCTATTACATTTTCGACTATTTCAGGATTGGAACAGTTGGTTCCAAAACAATTTGTACATGCAATTGTGCATGTAATTCCATGCTTAGGAAGGCAATTACTCAGCTATTCGATATTTCATTGAAGGGCCCCCCTTCCCTCCCTGGGGGGGGGGGCAGGGCGTCGGACATATTTTTCAGTGTCCGATTCGGAATCTCCGACCCCGAAAACCCGTGCACACAAATTTCTACAACTTTTAGTCAATTTTTACTACTTTTAGAAAAATTGATGCACTACAAGATGCACTTTATGCACCCGCAATGCAGTTTCGATCCAGACCCAAAGTGTAATAGATAGACTTTTTTTCCTGATATTTTTCCGAAGATAATGCCGAAAACCGCAACTCGATCGTCAGAAAAAAATTCTGTATTCTGAGTGATTTTGGTCTAACTTGCCTGGACTAAAACGGTTGCTCCTACTATAAAACACCAAGAACTTTAACACCCTGTGCGAGGTAGTGGCAACCTTGCACTGCGCACAAGGCGCTGACCGACTGCCTTGCACAAGCTAAGTTCGCTTCGCTCTTCTTCTCTCCACCGGGCCCCGTCTGATATACACGTACATGTAGATTCCGACAATAAATCTCTTGATGGATTGAATTAAAGCTTTATTAATCCTCGGGATACCATACCCTGTATATCGAATACCGAGTCCCGCAGGAAAAAAGTTTGTAGAGCAAATTGTACTTATTTTTTGGTAATGATTCTAGTCCTGCAGTTTCTGTATGTAAAGTGAAATCACCCTGTATACTTTTTCTGTCAAATATGTTGATGCAGCTTAACTGTTCACCATAAGAGAAGTTAAATGGACTGTATCTTCTTTTTTTATTATAATATAGAGGAAATTATGATCAATGTGAAGTTTTAATCCTTTTATTTATGTTGTCAAGTACATATATATTTGTTTTTCTAAATTCAATTCAGAAATATCTGCCTTTTTTATAAAAACACTGTTACTTAGTTACCTCAACAATTTATCTATTACAGAACCACAACATACACCCCCGCGTTGAAGTTTTATCTTCAAAAACCTAACAATTTTATTTAATCATTAATCATTATATGGAAAGAGGCAAATTTTAGAAATTGATCTTGTAAAAATTCCTTCTTTTGTTTTTAATTTTACTAATCTCACTATATTATCAGCACTGGGAATCACTGCAATAATTCTTGCGCGTGGCCAATTTAAAGGTGGAATATTATCTTCCTTTAATAAAACTAAATCGTTGACTTTTAAATTTTTGAAGATATGAGCCATTTTGGTCTATTTTGCAATCGATTAAGATATTCCCTAGACCATCATTTCCAAAAAATTTGTTGAATGTGAGCACATTGTTGCCAAAAAGAAAGTCTATTTTCTGGAATATTTGTTGTCTTTTTCTGGAAAAGCAGTAAGACTTGTACCTATAAGAAAATGTCCGGGAGTTAAACAATCTAAATCTGAGGGATCAGATATAGCACACAACGGTCTAGGTCTAGAATTTAATATAGCTTCCACTTGTGCTAATACAGTACTAAATTCTTCAAATGTAAATTTAACATTACCTACTATGCGATATAAGTGATACTTTGCACATTTAATTGCGGATTTCCAGAGACCACCCCAATGAGGACTTCGAGGTGGAATAAATTTCCATGTTATTTCATTTGGACTTAAAAATTCTTGAATTGCGTTTATTGTTTGTTTATTTTTAAAAAAATTCAAATAACTCTCTTAATTGATTTCTAGATCCGAGAAAATTCATAGCATTGTCACTGTATATTATTGTCGGAGTCCCTCTTCGAGAAATAAACCTTTTAAGAGTTAACAAAAATGATTCAGTAGAAAGACTTGATACTAATTCAATATGAACTGCCTTTGTAACCATGCACACAAAAATTACAATGTAACATTTCATAACTGGCGCCTTACGTAATCTTGAGGATTTTATATAAAATGGGCCACAATAATCTACTCCTATTCTTTAAAATGGTCGCGCTATGGAAACTCTATCTTTTGGTAAATTAACCATAATTTGTTGAAAAGATCGAGTTCTAAATCTAAAACATGTAATGCAATTTTTTATAATTCGCTTTATTTGTCTTAATGCATCAAGGGGCCAAAATGTGAGTCTAATACTAGAAAGCACAGTTTGTGGACCTGCGTGACCTAATCTCAAATGTTCTCTTTTTAGAATTAGTGCAACTACATGATCTTTTGATGGCAATAAAATCGGGTATTTTTGTATATAAGGTATTTCTGCATTACCTAAACGTCCACCAACACGTAGAATATTAGATTTATCTAAAAATGGATTTAATGAAATAATACTTTTATTAGATATTGTTTTGTTAGATTGAAGATCTGAAATTTCATTTGGAAAATATTTATCTTGCAGAATTTTCACAAACACTAAAAGCGAATTATCTAATTCTTCTAGTGTAAGACAATCAAATATTTTTTCTGAATTTAGTTTTGAGTTACTAATAAATCTTAAAACATAGGCAATTGCTCTTTGTAAACGAATAAATGAAGAGAACCTATTAAATATGTCATTCCAATATTCATAAGCCAAATTTCGGTTGATTGTTAAAAATACTTTTCTTTCTTCAGGAGGATTTTCTAATGTGCAAATAAAATCAAAATTATGTAAATTTAAATTGATTTGATGCAAAAACTTTGAACCATGCCACCATATATCTGATTTTATGAGTTCACCTGGTGTTATTCCACGAGATAAACAAACTGCAGGGTTATCAAGAGATATGTGACGCCACCGGTGATTTGACGTAAGATTTTGTACATTTGAGACTCTGTTACTAATGAAAGTAGACCAACGTGAGACATGTGAATTTATCCAGTGTAAAGAAATTTGTGAATCTGTCCATAAATTTACCGATTCAAACTTTAACCTAGCAGAGTAAATTGACAATATTTTTTGTGTTAATTTTGCAAGGCGCATGGCGCATAATTCAAGCCTTGGCAGAGATATTGTTTTAATTGGTGCTATTCTTGATTTTGAAGAAATTAAGTTGCAAGAAATTGTATTATTTATGTAAACTACCTTTAAATACAGGGTAGCCCATCGAAAACGTACCGCAAGGCATTACAGGGTAGTAAAGAACTTTTCGGCAAAATCCAAAAACAGGTCAAATTTGTTTCTGAGAGGGACAACTTTTGGCTCAAAAAGCATACCAAAATCTTCAACCCCCTAAGTGGGGGTGCTATCCCCTAAATTTTTTCAAATGGGAATGGGGGTCAAGTGGGGGGTTATTAGAAAGGGCTTTTAATTCTCTATACATCGATTCTTACTTTTTGAAAATCGATTCATTATTTTAGAAAATATGCAGCTTTGAAAATACGAACAATATTTTTGACGAGAAATGCGAAAATCGATTTAATTTTACTTCAAAACTTACGGTATTAGTCAAGTAAATGCTGAAAATGTTGTCCGCCAACTTGCATACAATGATACAGGTTGTCTTCAAACCGTTGTCGAACATTCTGGAGCACTTGCGGTGTTACTTCGCGACATACATTAATGATTCGTCCTCGCAGATCTTCCAAGGTATCAGGTGGA
>NW_019417669.1:0-4482 GCF_000390285.2 Anoplophora glabripennis | reverse complement strand
TTTGAGCACCACTTATGTAACTTAAAATTCGAGGGATTAAGTAATTCATTTAATTGATTGTAAACAATCATCAAATTTTCATAACTATCGCTTCCATACAAAATATCATCTACGTAACACTGATTTAACAGGGCATCAGCCGCCAATGGGTATTTAGATTTGCCTTTAATGGCAATTTCTTTCAATACTCGGGTCGCTAAATACGGCGCGCTATTAGTTCCATAAGTTACAGTTTGTAATTCGATACATTTTATAGGTTCAACTTGACTATCTCGCCAAAGTATGTTTTGTAAAAAATTTTGTGAAGGATTTACTTTAACTTGGCGATACATCTTTTCTATATCCGAAATTATTACAAATTTGTAAAGTCTAAATCTGTTTAATATGTCATATAAATCAGGTTGTACTTGATATCCTTTTAACATGATGTTATTTAAGGACTAACCTGTCGTGCTTTTACATGAAGCGTCAAAACCTACCCGGAGTTTTGTAGTGAGGCTATCTTCTCTTATTACACAGTGATGTGGTAAAAAGTATTTATTGTGAATTTGTCCAATTTTAAGTTCTAAAGGCACATATTTTGCATGTCCTAACTGAATATATTCATCTATAAACTTCTTATACAACTGAAATAGATTTGTGTTCCTTTCAAACCTTTTTTCTGAATTAAAAAATCGTTTTTGAGCAATTGTAAATGATCTCCCAATTTTACATATTCATTTTTTGTTTTTAGTGGCAAATTAACCTGATATGATCCGTTTTCTAACCTTTGTGTTGTGGTTTCAAATATCAGTTCGGCAAGTTTATCGTCTGGACATAATATAGGGATAGGGTTTTCACTAATTTCTTCTAATGCCCAAAATTTTGTTAAACTGTGATCGAAATCAACTGTATTTAAAAAGAGTGAAACATTGTTTTCTGTTTGATTTAAAATATGATGTGACTTTACACTTGTAATAGGCACATTACCAGCTATTACCCAACCAAGGTACGTATTTTGTATATCTGGCAGATTTCTCCCGAGTTTTATTATACCATCGGATAAAATACTGTAATAAACATCTGCTCCAATAAGCATATCTATTTCAGAAGGATTGAAGTATGTTGGATCAGCCAGTTTTATGTGATTAGGCACATGAAAGTTTTTAACTTTAATTGGAGATTGAGGTAATTTATGAGTAATATTTTTTAAAATTGCACAAGATGCACATTTGAGTAAATAATGAGATTTACCATTTTATTAGAAATTGTACTGTTATCACAAATTCCAGAAATGTTCAAATTTTTTGTATATGGTTTGTACTTAAGATCTGTGACTAATTTTTCTGTAATAAATGAGGTTTGACTACCTCCATCTAATAATGCTCGTGCTTGTATTGGCTCGTTATTTGAAGAATATAGTGTTACAAGTGCTGTGGCTAGAAGTATCTGGGAGTTTTTTGTAGAAAAAGCTGAAACTGTTTGAGTATTGTCTAAACTTCTTGAAGAACAAGGATCATTGATATCAGTTTGTGCAAGTGAATCAACTGTGTGTGAGTGAGTAGAACTTTCATTGTGGATGTGAGGAGTATTATTTTTATTACTATTGTGTGTGTATAAATCAAATGTGCGAGAATCTCTAACAGTGTTCAGAGAGTGAGTGAGATTTTCATTACTTGTGTGAGGTGAATAATTATTTGCGTTTTGACTATTTTGTGCAACATATAACTGAGAATTTTGGAGACTTCCAATATGTAGTGTTGAATGATGTCTTTTCGAATAAATGCGACAACCTCGTGCATTGCAATTTATTATGATGTGTTTTGTACCCAAACAATTAAAACAAAGTTTATTTGATTTTATAAACTTTACCTTTTCAGCGTGTGATATTTCTTTAAATCTTGTGCAATTATAAATTTTGTGATTCTGCTGTTTGCAGTATAAGCAATTGTTAAAGAATTGGGAATTAGATTTCAAACTATGTACTGCGTTCCTATGAAATGTCGTTCTTGTAGTCCTTTGAAAATTTTGACAGTGTGCGTTTGTGTCATTAACTGACAAATTTTCTAGAACTAAACATTTTTTCTTTAAAAATTTATAAAATTGTGCTAGTGTGGGTAATTCTTTCGGATTCATATCTGTTTCAAAGGCCTTGCAAGTATTATAATCAAGTTTCTGTTGAAAGAACTAGATAAAAAGTAAATCCCAGTGCTCCACCGGAACACCTAAATTTTTTAGTGATTCAATGTCTTGCTTCGTTTGTGTAATAAAATCTTTCAATGTGTGTGTATTGCATTTTGCAAGAGAAGGAATTTCTAAAAGATTTTTTATATGTGAATTTATTATTGAAATTTTATTAGAGTATCTTTTCTCTAAAATTTTAAGTGCTGTTTTAAAATTGTCATTAGTTAACGGTAAGTTATTTAATCAAATTTAGAGGCTCATTTTTCAAATAACTTTTAACATATATGAAGCGTTCAGTTTCTGACAATTGCGAATTATTTATTATTAGTGAAGTGAAAATTTCATAAAATGACAGCCAATCTGACATCTTTCCAGAAAATGTAGGAATAGTTATTTCGGGAAGTTTTACATTAAATTTTGTGGGCTATGTTTCTACTCGATTCTGAATTGAATTTTCATATTTCTCTGATTCTCTTGACTCAATTGCTTCTTGTATCTTTTCTAACGTGCTATAGAATTTACTTTCAATAATTTCTCTATCTTTTAATTGTTCATCATCCAAGTATTCAATTTCATCTTGAGAATCACTATATTTTATGAAAGCTTCACGTAGGTTCTGTTCTCGTTCTTTAAAATATAAAATTTTGACTTGTACATCATTAACGGACTTATTTACAAATTTTTCTATACGCGTTATAGATGATTTAGCAATAGCTCTTTCCTTTCGTAAAGCTTCCATTCTTACTTGAGTATTATAGATAAATTGGTTTTAAATTTACAACTTTCCGGTATGAAAATGAAAACAATTATAATAAACTTTAAATAAACCTATAGACAGCACCTCCACTTCAGATATCACACTTCTGACGAAGATTAGCTTCCTGACAATGAGCTTGACTGCGACTGGGACTTACAACTTCGGCTACGACTGGGACTGCAACTTTGACTGCGATGGGGAACTGCAACTTTAACTGCGATAGGGAACTGCAACTTCAACTGCGATGGGGAACTGTAACTTCAACTGCGATAGGGAACTACAACTTCGAAGCGGGACTGTGATTCTGCTATTAATTTCTTTGGGGGGATTACTATAACTTGAAATAAGAAATTAATCTTCTTTACCTTTTAAAAAATGCGTAGGGACTTAGGGCTCAATTTTTCTTTAAATCCGGTTCGAAGCTTGACCAAATCTTATGATGCAGCTTAACTGTTCACCATAAGAGAAGTTAAATGGAATGTATCTTCTTTTTTATTGTAATATAGGGGAAATTATGTTCAATGTGAAGTTTTAATCTTTTGATTTATGTTGTCAAGTACATATATATTTGTTTTTCTAAATTCAATTCAGAGATATCTGCTTTTTTTTATAAAAACACTGTTACTTAGTTACCTCAACAATTTATCTATTACAGAACCACAACATATGTATTAGCTATCAAGGTTTAAATATATCACGTGCATTAAAACGGTTTGTCATTGGTTGTGACGTCACACCGTTTTATCGACATCGACAAGTTTGTCTAACTCTAACCTAATCCATTTTTTGTACTAATAAGCAATAGTTTATGTACCCTAGTAACACTTAAGTTAAGATTAGTAATTTCTACCTATATTTGCTTTCATTTTTATGACCTATATACAATATATCCCTTTAATATGCAATTTAAACGTAAATAATAAATTGTGATCACGAAGACGTAATACGATCCAAATCGTTGATGTGATTTCATGCGTTGTAGGTTATCTTTCTAGAATCATGTTTCCAAAAAGTTGTAAAACAATTCTCCTCTACGGCAGTAGTCGACCTAGAAATCTAGAAGAACACAAAGCTATTTAATATAAAATGTAGATGGAGTAGATTTCTACAGTGAGAAGTACAGTGCCTTCATAAATGTCCGAGTCCTACGTGACCGCGACTGTTAGACTACCAAACTTATAATGGAGTCAGTGATTAACACAAAATTCCCTAAAATTCTTTATTTGACTTTTTTCAATAAAAAATAATTATTTTTACATTTTTACTTACAAAATAATCATACTCTAAGATATTTTGAATTTTCATCCCATTCTATATTAAATTTATATATATACAGGGTGGTCCGTAAGTAATGGTCCATAGAGACATCCTAGATTTTTTACTTCAAAATATTTCGATTGGAGCCAATATGCCTTAATAAAATGTTGATAACAAAAAAGATACAGGGTGTCAAAGTTGGACATTAAAAATTGAATTTTCGTAATAATTATAATATTTTTGAGTGTATGAACGTGAAAATTTAGGGGTAGATGTTTTTGTATACGAGAAATCATAATTTGTTA
>NW_019417668.1:137365-145808 GCF_000390285.2 Anoplophora glabripennis | reverse complement strand
TACTCTTTTTTGAAAAACGTTCTCATTAAACTTTTATATACGGGGTGTTTAAAAACTAAAGTACAGGGTGTTTCAAAAAATATTATATTTACTAACCAGCGAGGAGAGCACCGCGGTGCGGTGCTCGGGCCGCGCGCAGCGCGGCTCGAGGGCCGAAGGCCCGAGAGAAAGGTCAAACTTCGCGTCAGCGAAGTTTGCCTACCTTTCTAGTTTTTTTATTAAAATTCTAACGTTTCGTTCCCGATCGGGAACTTTTTCAAAGAATATTTTTTAATCAAAACACATTATTTTATACAAGTCAATACTAAAAACCTGAAAATATAAACATAATTAATGATTTACAATTCTAGCATACATTACATTATTATTTTTACGCTAATTTTTTGTTAATACATAGGTACCTAAGAACAATCATTCCATATATAATATAAAAAAAAAATTAAAACAGCTGCATCAGGAGAAATTTTTTGTTATTCATTTTTATTTTGCATTTAATTTTGGTGTTGAACCTCATCATAATTTGAACTTTATGTGTGAAAACTATTAATTTAGGAATCACGATGCAGATATGTGGACGTACTGATATCGAGTGAGAGCAAAAACAACGATTCAAACAGATTGTACAAATGGTGGTTTTTTGTAGAATTACAATAAAAGAACTAAATATCGGAGACATCTAGGAGATTTGATGTAAACCAAAAAGAAACAAAAGAAGAAATTGTAAATTTTAAAAGTTAGGTGTATCTATTGAGAAAAATATATGAACCATATTATTAATAATTAGAAACAGTTATATTTATTTAATTAAATTGTGGCATATCTGACTTAGGTTTTTTATATCAATTTTGTTATTAACGCTATTTTTATTTTTTTTAATATAGGTAAATCATTTCTTGAATCAGTCTTTTATTGTACTTAGGTTCTTTGACTAAAATTTTAGTTTAATTAAAATTAAATGAATGTTTTTTTTCTTTCATATGTTTATTAAGAGCAGTATAACAATTTTTTATATATTTGTCACCTTTTAATCTGTTTTCTAAATTTTGTGAAGTCAAACCCGTATACTGACTATTGCAATAATTACATGGAATACAGGTTCGGAAAGTACCGATGGTCCATATGCCGTTACGTGAGAGCGATAAAGTTATAGAAATCCGTGCGATAGAGAAAGATGGCTATAATGAAAGCGTCTAATAGTCACCGCCCATTTCACCCTTCCACAAATAAGAAGTGGATCTTATTTGTGGAAGGGCGAAATGGGCGGTGACTATTAGACGCCCTCATTGGAGCCATCTTTCTCTATCGCACGGATTTCTATGTCTTCTATGTCTCACGTAACGGCAGATGGACCATTGGTACTTTCCGAACCTGTAGAATATACAACGAGAGTTTTTTAAAATAATAGTTTTACTTTTTAAAGGTGTAAACAATTTATTTAATTGGTTAAAAGATTTATGAGCAACTGAAATTTTATATTTGGATAAGATAAATTTAATTTTTTCAAATTTTTCTCGGGCAAAATTTATTACCGTACTGTGAGTATCAAATATTTATAATTTTTTAATTTTTTAACATTTAAGTGTCTCGTGATTTATTTCTATTCTTTTGTCCATCAAATTCAATAAAAAAATATTAGTTCGTTGATATTTATTTTTAGAGGTCGCTCGAAAACATTTTAGGTACACTATCGATTTGAAATTTTCAGAATCGAGACTTTTTTCAACCTAGAAAATGATAAAATAACGAGGAAAAAAGTTAAAAAAATTCAATTTATGACGATTTTGGAAATTTTTAAAAATATTGAGCGACCTCTAAAAAAATTTTTTTTGAGTTGATTTTTTGAGGGGGCTCTTAAAACGTGATAAACATATTTTCACAAAAATATTCGGTTTTTTTTGGGCCACCCTAAAATATATAACAACAAATGTTTGATATTTTCAAAAAAACGAGTTACAAGCTTCAAGATTTTTCCCACAGCGAATCTTCGAGAAACCCGAATTCAAATTTGCCCGCTGCAGATGTCTATCTACATTTTTTGTGCGGTAGTGGGCACTCAAGGAACAATTCGCGTTAGCATTTGTAAGTTTGATATTCTACGCGACAAATATTTTTTATAAGTATATAATTAATCGTCCCAGTTTTAATTAAATTGTAGGTACCAGCTCGATCTAAACTCTGAAAGCAATCAACCTATCAGAGACAGCTAGTATTATCATTAAATTACTTGAAAATTAATATTCTCAACGCAACATATACAACATAACAAACATTTCGATTTTTACAAAACATCAATTCAACGGCAAATCTTATGTAAATCAATTATTTTCTTTCAAAATAATGTTTATATAAAAAGCTTTATCTTTTCCTACAACTTTTTGAAAAATAATCGAAATCCTTCATAACTGCATCATTAATTATATTAGTGATTTAACTTGTTCTATTTTATCATTTTACTCATACGAACGACATAGATGTAGATCTGAAGTTGAAATAAAAACTAAATATCTGGAATTATTATTATTTTTGCTTCAATTTTAGTCTAAAGCATAGTGATCTAAAGGTTTTACTTATATTATGTTTAAGAGAAAAAATCAGCANATCATCATCATCATCATCATCATCATCATCATCATCATCATCATCATCATCATCATCATCATCATCATCATCATCATCATCATCATCATCATCATCATCATCATCATCATCATCATCATCATCATCATCATCATCATCATCATCATCATCATCATCATCATCATCATCATCATCATCATCATCATCATCATCATCATCATCATCATCATCATCATCATCATCATCATCATCATCATCATCATCATCATCATCATCATCATCATCATCATCATCATCATCATCATCATCATCATCATCATCATCATCATCATCATCATCATCATCATCATCATCATCATCATCATCATCATCATCATCATCATCATCATCATCATCATCATCATCATCATCATCATCATCATCATCATCATCATCATCATCATCATCATCATCATCATCATCATCATCATCATCATCATCATCATCATCATCATCATCATCATCATCATCATCATCATCATCATCATCATCATCATCATCATCATCATCATCATCATCATCATCATCATCATCATCATCATCATCATCATCATCATCATCATCATCATCATCATCATCATCATCATCATCATCATCATCATCATCATCATCATCATCATCATCATCATCATCATCATCATCATCATCATCATCATCATCATCATCATCATCATCATCATCATCATCATCATCATCATCATCATCATCATCATCATCATCATCATCATCATCATCATCATCATCATCATCATCATCATCATCATCATCATCATCATCATCATCATCTACTCTATTAAAATCATTTCCAATTTGAAATGTCAACACGTTTGGACACATTGGTATACCTACCACAATATCTGTAAGAAATATTGCTGTTTATTACTACAAATCGGAAAGAAACGAATGTAAGTAACATCTTACATTGTATTTAGCATACTTTCTATGTCTTGACTGACGCCTTCAACATTAGGCAGGTGGCGATTAATGGCGATTTAATGAAACGAACAAATCTATTGAATTGATTTAAAGAATTCGATTAAATCAAAATAAATGACGTTTTAAATCCAAAACCTAGGCCCAAATTCATAAATCTCACTAAAGTTCCACTCACACTTCTCTTATACTAACTCATCCTAACCGTATTCATCAACAATTCTACTTCAATCATACTCAAATCGTACTTAAATCATACTCAAATTACCCACACATATGAGTGCTAGATTAGTGACATATTAGTAGCGTTTGACGTGTGGTTATATGTTCCTAATTTATTAATTTTGTGGTTTCATAATATTCTAGCAGGATATTTTACTAATAATTAAGACCAGGTATACAATAAAGGATATTCTGTACGTGAACGATACGTAAAATATAATTATTTTTTAGAAATTGGTTCTGTTACATACATTATAACCTCCTCTCCAGTCATAAACGATCTCACTGTCACTCATTTTACTCTGTATGAAGTACATAGTAGGGAAAATGAACTAAATAATAAGTATGATTATTATTACTTGGGACATCATGGTTTATATGAGTATCGTTTTTACCTGGATAATGAATTAGACTTTTTGATTTTCATTATTTATTATTTAAATATAATTTATTATGTATATACAGGGTGTAACGTAAAGGTTGGGAATAAATTAAACAGTGGATTCTTTAGTTTAAAAAATAATTTTTTGTTATATGAAGTTATGCTCTACGGGTTTTCTTTTCCAAGCTACAGGGCGCTAAAAAAATTCAAAAAATTTAGTTTTTCTCCAATAACTTTCGAACATTAGAAGATAATGGAATGAAATTTTATCCATAGCTTAATTTGATAATCCCCTAGTAACAGGAAAAAGATTGGCTTTGTAAGTTACTCAGTGGCGTGCGTACGTATTACACCGTAAAGTTTTTCGAAGAAAATTGTGGTACGCCACTGGTAAAAACATTTTTTTAATATTTTTGTGTAATCTACATTTTATTTTAAACAAAATTACCCTCTTGCGTTTTATTCCTAGCTCTTGTCACTTTTCCGTAAATAAACGTTTTGTAAATACCATTTTTTCCTATTGCTAACATAGGAAAATGAAAATAAAAACATTATAAGTATGCTTTGACCAAGCCACCAAAATTTGTTTTCAGATGTTTTCAGACAAAACATCATTGTCAGTCATGACATCTAGCTTTCCTTAAGCGGTTGTACTTTGGTTTAGATCTGTTAGAAATGGAATACTCATTTCCAGAATTAGCAGATATGCATTTTATTTACAGCCTTGCCAAGGGGAATACTATGTTAGCTGTGCGTCTTTATGTTGAACGTTTTCCAGCTCGGTGTATTCCAAATAGGAAGACTTTTTCGAGAATTCATGTGCGCTTACGTGAAACCGGCTCGTTAAAACCTTGCACCTCCGGCGGAAGATCTCGAAATGTAAGGACAGTACAACTTGAAGTACCACATCCTTCAGATGATCGAGGTGAATCGTAAATCAAGTAGGTACTAGAAGAATTGGAAGAATGGAGAGAGTAAGTCATATGACTGTCCAACGAATCCTGCATGATAATCTGCAAAGAGTTCAGGCGCTTTCTGTCGAAGATTATGCACCACGTCTTAGATTTTGTACCTGGTTTTTAAATAAGTGCAATCGGAACTTGTTATTCCACCCATCCATTTTATTTACCGACGAAGCTGGATTTACAAGGGATGGTATAATTAATTTCCACAATAGTCATATGTGGGCTGATGAAAATCCGCATGGAATAATACAATCCCGGCACCAGCAACGATTTTCAATTAATATTTGGGCCGGAATAATTGGCGATTTTTTTTATTGGCCCCATAGTACTACCAAACAGACTAGGCGGTTTATCGTATCTGGATTTCCTTCAAACAGATTACAACCTTTATTAGAAGAAGTTCCAATTGAAACACGCCAGAACATGTGGTTTATGCATGACGGCGCCCTCAATGAAACGTTCCCCAATAAATAGATAGGTCGTGGAGGGCCAAAAGCGTGGCCTGCTCGTTCTCCCGGACTTAATCCATTAGACTATTATGTGTAGGGGGCACTTAAAAAACATAGTTTATTCCGTTCCCATTTCTGATGTACAGATTCTTCGTCAAAGAGTTGAAATTGGCTGTCAGCAAATTCGAGATATGCCTGGTATTTTTGGACGAGTAAGAGAATTTATGAGAAAATGCATTGAAAAATGTATTGTAAGTTGGGGGGGCAATATTTTCAGCACCTTTTGTAATCTTGTTCATTACTTCTTATTACCTACTCAATGAATTCTTTAAATTCCAAGTCACTAGTGTTTTTTTATTATTGTTAAAATAATGTGATATTTTAATATCATTTTCAAAACAAACAAGTCTTTTTTAATGCGTGTTTGACCATTTTCGGTAGCTGAGTCAAAGCATACATCATAATGTTTTTGTTATTTTCATTTTCCTATGTTAGCAGCGGGAAAAATGGTATTTGCAAAAGTTTTATTTACGGAAAAATGACAAGAGCTAGGAATAAAACACAAGAGGGTAATTTTGTTTAAAATAAAATGTAGATTACACAAAAATATTTAAAAAAAATTTTTACCAGTGGCGTACCACAATTTTCTTCGAAAAACCTTACGGTGTAATACGTACGCACGCCACTGAGTAACTTACAAAGCCAATATTTTTCCTGTTACTAGGCGATTATCAAATTAAGCTATGGATAAAATTTCATTCCATTATCTTCTAATGTTCGAAAGTTATTGGAGAAAAACTAAATCTTTTGAAATTTTTTAACGCCCTGTAGCTTGAAAAAGAAAACCCGTAGAGCATAACTTCATATGACAAAAATTTATTTTTTATACTAAAGAATCCACCGTTTAATTTATTCCCAACCTTTACGTTACACCCTGTATTTTCAACATAAGATTTTCAAGTTCAAAATACAGAAATGCTGTGACATTAGATTTCCACTGATGACATTATACTTTTGGTAATATTTGAGTAGCTTGATGCACACGAAAGTTGGACACTCATTTATACACATTTCTGAATACCAGAATTGAGAATGAGATTGAGAGCGTCCTAAGTTGAGTAAAGCTTAAGTTTGATATGAGTGAAAGGTTAGTACAGATTTAGGGAAGTCTCTGAATTTGGCCCCTAATTCTTTTTGGTTAATTTATTTGTGCTACTGGGAGAAATACCGACACCAAGAGACGAGTAACCCCTAAACTGGAAATTTTGCCGGAACTCCAGTTTGCCGTAAGGTAGGAATCTTTTACTTGCCTAACATTTTTTAGACAAAGGAACAAAGGTTTTACATCCTTTTCGAGGTGTGGTACCTATGTCTTTCTACTACAAACCTCGCCTAATTTTGTATAGTTTCCCATACAGAGTGTCACCTAACGAATGTTACATACTTCAAGGGTAAGAACCCAAATGGTGTCGATTTAACCAAAATTCCTTTAACGAAAAACATCGCAAAGTTGCAGGGTGTTAAAGTTTCTTTTTTTATTTCTTGTTTTCTTCTTAACTCAGAATCCAGTTAACCGATTTGAGCAAAATTTACTGTTGCTTGGTTTTTCTTCATGAAGTGTGCAGTGATTATGTTCGTATTAGATTAACTCATACAGGGAATTCATTTTACTCTTTGTGAAAATTCTTCTGTAACATTTTTATACGTTTAAATTTTTACACGCAACTATCAGGAATAGGTAGAGAATTTTATTCTACACAAAAAATGTATACCTATCAAAAGTCGGAATTATGCTCGGTTTTTGACCTCGAAACTAGTCGTATGTATTATTATGTAATCAATATTTATAATAAAGGATTATGAGAGTTAAAAGACTTTTATATTCCCATAGGTTATGAAGATATTACAGAAAATATTTATTATTAACACACCCTATATTTTTTGGATACACAAGTACTTATTAACACCTAAACAAGTGAGTACAAAAAAAAAATTAAAAAAAGTGATAAAAAGCAGTGCAAAACGTCTCAGTAGAAAGCTTCAGTGGAAAGTGCAACCATAATAGAGTGCCTCCTTCGTTCCAAACTTAAGTTTCTAAGTTCCTAGCTTTAGGTGAAAAAGCAGAAATGGAACCCTTTCACCAACCAGCGAGAATCTGCTAAAAACGTACATTCCCCGAGTACGGTAAGTTGCTAGACACATTTTTATGTTCTTTTTATCTCCTTAATTACACTATCGTAAAATCTAATGGCTAAATTTGACCCATTCTTTAGTAAACACCCTGTGAAATTTCACTTATAAGGACGATTCTGTTTAAGTTAAATTTTCATGGCGAGCCGTGACGTAATTCAAAAAACCCTGCTCAACGCGTCGGAGAAAGTACAAACAATAGTTTTCAGGCTTATCCGCTGTTAGGTGAATTACCAGAGAACACCCTGTTTTGGTGAATTACCGCGTCCGATCTCCAAATCTGCCAGCTTTCGGTCGAGAGAAGAGGTAAACAATAGCCGGGAAAGTGTAAAATCTACTTTATTAGGACTGCAAACAGGTGACCGCGGCCCGCTGCTTTAGCGCCACAAAACATTAAATCTGACATGGCCGGAAAGCAAATCTCCCCATAATGCACGAGACCGACACCGGAATTGTGGTGCACCTCTCCCAGCTCCGGAACCCGATGCACGGCATACGAAATTAGACTCCGGCAAAGGATTCGGCCTTTGCGGTTCATCTGTTGCGAGCACTTCGACTGTTTTTTGATCGGCACTTTAAGCGTGAAAATATGACGGCAAAACCTTCTCGGCAAAGGTGTCTACTACACATATTTTCTCTCTATGTTCAGTACGTCAATATTATTATTATTATTTTTAATGATATAT
>NW_019417668.1:125422-137260 GCF_000390285.2 Anoplophora glabripennis | reverse complement strand
TGATATAATATAAAATATTGACATTTTAAATATTCTCAATAAGACACTTTAGTTAACGAAAAAGACTCAAAAAAAATCATACTTATTTATCCTAGAATTAAAGTTACCTACTGTGTGTTTAGTAATTTATTAATAATTATTTAGTAATTATGGGAGCGTGACTTGGTTCAAATTAAGCCAGTTTCAAAACATGAAGATATAGTTTTATCTATGGTTGGAATAGGTATTGATTATATTTTCATAATAGCTGTAGTAGTAGCTGTAGCTGTAAGTCGTGTACATTTAATAAACAAACGAATCTTTTCTGTTGGTCCCTTTCACGATAATTACTACGTCCTAGGGCAAGGAAGCTTTTCCTGATGCTATAGGTGATTTCGTAGCATGGATTGGAAACATAGGTGAAATTTAATCAACGTTTACAAAGAAATTACGCTAAAATGTAACCGTTTCCTTTTAATATTAATTTCCAAATTTCAATTCATTATATACTAATTATCTGCTAATAAGATATCGTATGCGATGTTTTTATTTACATATAACATTCTTGTAACATATCCCCGTCTACCATTATCAGTATGAACGATAATAAATTGTGAATTTAAATTGCGAAATTTCTGTTAATATATTAAGCTGATAACATCAATTATCATAAAATAATAGATGGTTAGAATCGATGAAAGACAAGTAGAGACAGTTGACCTAATTTTATATTCTGCTTCTACTACGATCTTCCTCATTTCTTGGTAATATTTTGCTATCTTCTCTTCTATTTCCTATATTATTTTCTCCCAGCTTTTCCTTGGTCTACCTCTTCGTTTTCTCGCTATTTATGTCGCTACTTTTACTCTCTTGATTATATTGTTGCTGTTCATTCTATGTCATTCTATATCTTGTTTTTTAATTTTAATTCTGTTATTTTCCCCATGAATTTTATTTCTACTGCCGCTAATTTAGTTTTCTGTGTTTTTCTGTAATATCCACAATTCACTTACGTATGTTGATATTGGGTGCACCACTGCATTGTATGCTTTTAAGTTTGTCTTTCGAAATATAGTTTTGTTGGGAGAGTTATTACGTGGCTTATACCTATCTAAGTTTAGATATTCAAACGTTGTAACCGTTTTTATTATTTTGCCCATTTATTTCTATCGTTGTGTTGATTGTGCATTCTACTTTCTGCCATAATTTTCTCTCTTCTGTCCAAATTTTAATTAGTTTTTCATGTTGCTTGAGTTATCAATTTTTATCCGTAGAAGATTTTTATAACCCACTGTTGTTTGGAGGTATTTCGTACGTCCTCTTGTCAATATTTTTTATATATTAAAATCCTATAACTCCGTCTGCGTCGCACTATCGCCCCGAAAAAGGGCCGACTTTGGATTGCAAAGGCTTCGCCTTCCTAGCTACATCGCGCCGTCGTATTTACAACGCGGCGTCTCGACGTCTTCGAGGCGATTTTTCCCGTTTTCCGGAAGCCTACGGGGGGCGTGGCCCAATTTTTGTGTGAACGGCGATAGTCCGACACGCCCTCCCGCTGAAATCTGACGACCGCCGATCGCCTCGAATCGCGCGCGGTACGGCTTTTTTATTTTTTATTTCCCCCATTTTCTACGATATTTTATTTAAAACTGTCGACCGGGTGCCTTCTTCCAACTTTTTATGTACAAATTTCCGCGAAATCAAACGCGGGATTCCAAATGCGGCCGTAAATACGTTAAAATGCACTGTCTAGGAAGGCGAAAAATGATGAATTTTGCCGCATAAAATTTCTTCTTCGCGAGCCTCGAAACGGCGTGCGACTTGGCACAGATACTCAGTCGTTCCTCCTTAGTCGTTCTGGGGCATTTTTGTAACGTTTTTTTCGCGTTTTCATATTTAATTTTGCCTTCTTTTTGGGGTCTGCTCGACGACAGACGACCATTCGCAAGCCGTAAGTTTGAAGCTTTAAGACACGCCCACCGGGAGAAAATTGGAACGTCGTTAGAAACGTCAGATTCATTATGTCAAAATAATTTCACGCCAAACGCGAAAGACGTCTGTAGGGTCGCGGCGAACCGTTATTTTACCTTACTAGGCCTTTCTTAAACGTTAATGCGTAGCTACGCCCCGATGTGTATAGGTATTACATTATTGTCACGATATTATTTACATTTTTTCATAACTACCTCTCTACATAAGTTTGACATGCTAGCTGTCCCCGCATTGATGTAAGTACCCCTAAAATTGCATGTTTCAATTTCAAGGCAAACGGTAAACCCTTTACAAAACCTTGCATGTTTAATATTACATTACATTATGCATTTATATTACTCTACTATTGGCATTAGTTGTGATACGTCAAAAAGAACTAGCGCTAAAGTCTAAAGACTTCCGTGCGCGAAATATCTTATTTTACTTTTATATTCACACCATTTCGAGGTACATGTCTTTTAATTACCAGTACAAAGTTGCACCACACACGTACAATAGATTCCCCCGATTTAAAAAAGCAGTCTGTACTTTTCATATCATTTTTTTTTTCAATTTTACAGGTAGGACCTACCTATTCTGGCTTACTTCTTATTAACGAACATTTAAATTATTTATTCATTTAGTACTATTCGTATACATAAAATTATTCCACTAATGTCAAAATGAAAAGAGTTTGCAGTTTGAATTTTTTCCATCTAATCATATTCATTGCATTTGTAACGACTAGAGCAGTAGGTTTGCTTTGCTTCCCGGTAATCCCGGTCGACTTGGGTCTCACATCGTCATATATCTTAATTCTTAACTTCTAACCTAACATAATATGAATACGTGCAGCTAAACAAGCTACAGTTTTTCGTTACAAATAGTACAAATACGGTCTATGCCACCAGTTTAAAGAAGAAATACCCCCAGTGCAGATATGAATGCGAGTGCAGTGAAATTTCTAACCTAAAATATCAGCGGGTACAAGTAAACAAGTACAAGTTTTTCGTTATGAATACGCTATAGATGAGAGTATCTGAGTCCATAGTGTGGAATTTTTGTGATTCAGGCCCAGTAAAATGCCACCCCACCAGTTAAAATACGAGTGAACTTCGCGAGTGCTTGAAAATAAGTTATTTCATTGTATTAGATATCAGTAACTTCAATAATTAAAAATGTAAGTACGTCTGTCTTTCAATAAAGTTTATATTGACAATAATCTATTCTTTAACTTTCATTAGTACTTAGGTACCACGAACTTCTTTTATTTTGTAAATGCTGTTTTCAGTAATATATATTTGGGGAAAACAATATGTAACCTATCCAATAGTAAAAGTACCAATATATTTCTTAAACATTTTAAATATTATCCACACAACGATTTCTTTTATCTTCGACACTATAAACAATGTATAGGGTATTTTAGTTTTAATACGACATACAAGGTGTTATTTTATTTAGGTTCCCATATTCTTGGCCATCCCAATATTTAATACTTATAGACGAGTGCAATTGCAACGCTAAGTCGCTTAGTTATCGAAATAAAAAAAACTGGCGTAGAACCAGGTCAGACATGGTAGGTTTTATTAAGCATGCGATTGGGCATATGAAATGGTATTTTACGACATTTTTTGTTGGTCGGGATCTTTTTAATTTCGAAAAAATAAAAAAAAATCTATTTTTATGAGAACATGTTTTTTAAGGTCTCCACCGTTATATCTCAAAAAGTAATTGTACTATCGNCAATATTTTTTTACATTTTTCAGATAAGTACTTAAATCCAGTTATAAACATCAGCAAATAAATGAAAAAAGAATAAATGCATGAGCAGGGGTGGCGGAGGGTTGAATTGGGGGGTTGAGAAGTTGTGAAAAATTGTATCATTGGAATTTCTGGCTAAAGTTAACGTCAAACAAAAAAGTATTTACTAAAAAAGTACTTTTTAAGATAACCTTAAAATTTCTGAGAAAATTGTGAAAATCGGTTTTTTTTTTCTTATTTTTCGTTTTTTATTTCTCATTTTCGCAAAAATAATTTAAATTGACGAAACTTGGTGAAAGTATACCTTTCTGTGTCTTAAACAACCACATTTTTTTTAGATAAAAAATTCAAGGAGTTTCCGAGATATTTATTTTTTCCGGTCTGAAACACTTTTTTTTAAAGAAAAATTCTACTTAGAAAAATCATCGTATAGAGTTCTGCCGGTAATTATTATTTTCGTTTTGACACACTTTTTGGTGAAATAAAAAAATCTGTAGTCACAGTTCAAAAACAAGCTCAAAAATGCAAAAAAAATTAAAATTGACTTGCAACAATGAATTTTTCAATAATTTTTGATAATTTGTTTAAATTTCAAAAAAATTCAAAAACTGATTACACCATTCAATTGTACGGAAAAAAATACAAAAAAAACTGTCTCACTGTTTGACCCAAAACTTTATTTTTGTATAGTGTTACTATAAACATCTAAGTCGAATAGTGAATAAATAAAATAAATAATATCTTTTTCCCGTAGGATCGATTAGTCTACTTATTTTTTTTTTAATTTTGATGAATTTATAGATATACAGTGTGTCCAAGATAAGGATGGGATAGCATTAGGATCTAGGAAACGGTAAGAGATACGGAGTGGCTCAAATTATAAAAAAGTTGTGTGTTTTTTTACACCTAACAATATGCCGTTTAGAAAGTTTTAAAATTCCGGGTAGTTCCGGAGATATCCGGAAAAACCCGAAATTTCGTAAAATCGTTTTAATTTTTTTTCTGGCTTTATTTGAAAACGAATTTTAAAATAAATTGCATATTTACATTGCCACTTTCTCCGCTATATCCAATGGCGTCAGCATTTTTGCAATCCGACGTTGCGTCTTCAAGGGGTCATCATCAGGTTAATTTTTTTAAATACGTCGCTGCTATTTTTATGACAAAATCTAAAGTCATTTTAAAGGTTATCTTAAAAAGTGACCTCTACAAAAGTTGTACATTTTTGCATGATCTACAACTTTTGTATTGGATAATTTTTTGTTTGATGTCAACTTTCGCCAGAAATTCCAATGATACAATTTTTCACAACTTTTAAACCCCCAAATCAACCCTCCATCACCCCTGCTCACGCATTTATTTTTTTTAGGTTTATTATAAGCCCCTTTAGCATTTCCTCTTATAAATGTCCAGATAACAATTTTTTTTTCTCCAAGTGTAATTTGGGTGGACTATTTTTTTAACTTCCGAATGATTTATTTTTATTATCAAATTAATCAGATATTGCAACAGAAAAAATTCCGTTGAAGCTCGAACGGTCGAAAATTTATTGATTCCAATATTAATGAAAAATTTTGTCCTACTAACTGCTTTTTGAAACATTTATGTACTGAATGTTTCATAAAACTGACGCAGGTAGGCTGGGCTTTTCTTTATTCTTTTCACTTATTTCAACTTATTTAATCAAATCTTTTGATGAAAAGTTATATATTTAGTAACCAGTCAATTTTTTGAAAGTTAACCCATGTCTGCATTATAGGCAAATTAAACTTTTCTTTCCTGTTTTAACTATTCCTATTTTACTTACAGAAATCTTTTAACAGATGGACCAGATTTTCTATGATTCATTTTGTTAATTTTTTCATGAAATCTTTTGAAGTTGTATATTTACTGGCCAGTCGCTTTTTAGAAAATCCATATATGTACTGGGTGTTCCATAAAATTGATCCATATCTGAAACGGGCAATTTTTATCCTTTTCACTTTTAACTTTGTCTTTATTTACTAAAGTCTTTTAATGAAAAATTGTATACTTATTAACCAGTTGTCTTTTTGAATTTTTATACTGAGTATTTATGACCAATAGAACGAAACTTTCCTTAATGTTTTTTCCTTTTCTATATTTTGTACTGAAGTCTGCAATATTTTTATGAAAAACCCGACTAACCAGGTGTTTTTGCAATTTATGTACAGGATGTTCCATAAAACTGACACAGGTGTACCAGATTTTCCCTTATTCATTTTGTTAATCTTTTGAAGAAAAGTCGCTTTTTTAAAAATCCATATACTAGGTGTTGTATAGAATTAAGGGCAGTTTTATTTCTTTTCACTTTTAGCTTTGTCTATTTACTACAGTCTTTTAATGAAAATTTGTATTTGTATGTATTATCAAGCAGATGTCTTAATTTATTTTTTTACCATCTCTGCCTTACCTACGTAGTCTTTGGATGAAAAATTTTATATTTACTAACCAGATGCCTTTTTGGAAGTTTGGAACAAACTTTTCTTATTCTTTTCTCGAACGGGGCCTACTCTTTTTTGAAAAACATTCTCCTCATACTTTTATATACAGGGTGCTTAAAAATCAAAGTACAGGGTGGTTCAAAAAATATTATATCTACTAACCAGCGAGGAAAGCACCGCGGAGCGAAGGCCCGAGAGAAAGGTCAAACTTCGCGTCAGCGAAGTTTGCCTACCTTTCTAGTGTTTTTTAAAACCCTATCTATTGTTTTATTAAGCAAGTAAGATAGTAAGGGGTTTAAGCCATCTCCCTACTTCACCACTGTATATATCTTAAATTCGTTAGATCTCTCCTATTTGTATTTTTCCTCCTGTTCCTTTGTAAATACTCTTGTTGATTCTTATAAATTTTCATTACACGTTTAAATCTTCTAGAATTGTCCACACAAGTTTCCTACTGATTCTTATTTCTGCACGGGCTACTTCTTTACCTCCATACCTTACTCTTGTATCTTCTTTTTTAACTTCTGTCTAAATTGTTTCTCGTGATATTTGCCCAGACTTTTACTCCCGTTTTTTTTTTAAATTTTATCTTTGGATTTTATTCTCCTAATATTCTTTATTTTCTTTTGTTTTAGGAACCTAATTATGATCCGGAATTGTGTATTATTTGTTTCTTATGGCTTAATACTTTCACCTCAAAAGTTCTTTCACCTATTTGATTTCGCCCTTGTTTATTCATTTATATTTTTGTTTGTTTGATACCTATTTTAGCTATTTTCTTCAATTTGTCATTTTTTGCTTCCTTATTCTTCCAGTGTGTGTTTTTTTTCAAATTGCTGCTGTTTTAAATGTCCTATCTCTGAAATCTATTGTAACAAAAGCCGGAACGCGTAGTCATTTATTTATTAATTCTTGCAACGAATGGGCCAACTAAAATATTTCGGTCAACACAAATTATCGAAAGTTGAGGGCTTTCAAGTAGGTAGAGTCGTCCTTCGGAGAAATTTACCAATATTTTTAACAAGTTCACTTAAACTGTCGGGGCCAAGTGATAAGCGTCTAGTATGAGAGAAAAATCGATATTTCAAATAACGCGCGAAACCACGAGAAGAGCGTAGAGGTTCCAAAATAAATAAAATCAAATTGTTAAATTGATAATAATTGAAAAAGGAAAGTATATTAATAAGCTGGTTTTTTGACGGATTTTCCAAGCTATAAGAGTAGATTAAATGAGATTGACTAATCCGCCCCGTAATTGCTACACGGAGTCACTAGAGGAAGGTTAGGGGTACTTGTAAATAAGTTTAGTTTCAGAATTATTGATATAAATGTAAATTCAGTCGATTAGACAATTATTAACATGGCATATTTATGCCAAAGCATCCCGACATTCAGGGTCCCCGCCAATAAGACAAGAACAGAAAATTCTGGAACCAAGAAATGGGCGTGTCAAAGCGAAGTGTCGAATTCGAGAAAGATCTGCAAGAAAGGCAGTTCTTCCTTAGATTTCACATTGAGCAGTCGACCTAGTTTTAGATTAGAGTCTCGGGCTAGTTAATTAAATTTAATAAAGATAAAGCTTTTCCAAATTTTGTATGAAGCGCACATTCCCTGAATCTCGGTACGCTGTCGCGTGTAAATCAATTAATTAATAATGTTGTTCGAGCAGTTGTGTTGTTATTTTGTTTGTTGTTTTGTTTATTGTTATTAAAACCCTTCCTGGAAGTTTTGGTGTTTCTTTTTGTTTCTTCCAACTTCAGTGTCACCCTGTATAGCCAGCCACTGGATTACATTCTACATAAGCAATAAAGGGTAAGTGCTTGGAATTTATTCTCTGAACATACAACATTTCTAAGTTTCCACGCATTAATAAAAGTATAATGATAATTATAAACTCCCTTTCGAGAATTAAATAATAAACTCTTGCGCAATCCAAACTCGTTATGATACTGGTCATAACGAAAGATAAATTCCACGGTCTTTAATTTTTTTTCTCAAACGCCTTATTTGTTTCCTCTTGATATACACTCTTCTACATCTACATCTTCAATTTTCGTATTTCTATTATACTACATTCTTTACTTCTCATTAAATTTTCTTTTTAACCATTATTCCATCTCTAATCTAAATAGCATTCCTAGTTTATTCTGTTTTTCATACTTATGGTGCAGACAGTAGGTATAATCAACGAGAAGTTTTTAATCTTCTGTCAGATAAGTATATTTAACTTGAATCTCTCCAGAAGGTATTACCTATAAATTTGTTTGACAAAAGTCCAATATTTTTTGATCACCTATTGTATGTCTTTTCCAAGGCTGACGTTCCAGTCTCGCATTACATTTATATCCTCCTGTTCTTTTCTTTCTTTCTCTAATTCTCTCTCTAAAGTTTCATGAAATAAGTTGATTTCTTCTTCAGTTGTGCATAGACTTGTACTACGGACATTTTTCTTTCTAGTTCTAGTTCTATGGTCATCATCCCTGAGTTTATCGGTGTAAACTTTGTTATTCTGCTATTTAGTTCTTCTTGTATATTCACCTCTATTCCTTCTTTAGCCCTATCCTTTGGTTGTATTGCCGAATATGTAGTATTGTCTTTTATCGTGTTATTTTTTTCTGATATGAAATGACATGACTTCAAATTTCTGCGTTTCTTCAATAATTTCTATCCCTTTCTTGTTAAGGACTCAACATTCCATATTTATAATTCTTGGTTATTTTCCATTCTGTCTTCCTATAATTTCCTTTCTTTATTTATGTATGTCTTTACCGGATCTTCCATCTCTTTAGAACCACTATTTTCTTTTTTTTTTCATATCCATTTCCATTGTCGGGTCATCTCCTCTATCTTCACCTTTATTTCCTCACTCACTTTTTTGGGTTAAAATGTTAAATTAATTGTTCGTCCTTTCTACTCAATCTTCATTCAATCTCGGCCACTATTACCTTATTATATCCCACTTTTATGTTTTTGCTTTTTTCTGTGTCAATCATGTCTTCGTTTATGTAGTCCTACCCGATTTGGTTCCTCTAAGCTTGTTCTTGTTACTCATCATTTTTCACTTTTCTTCTTCACTTTCCAGTTGTACGAGGCAGTTCTTTCTCTCTATTTTGTTACTTTATCTATTTTTACTATTTTTGTAAGTAGTTACACTTCAAAAAACAGTGTCATAGCGGTACAAAGTTGGTATGATGAAAAATTGTTTAGGTATATTGTTTATTTAAATAAAATTCTTTAATTTGTCTCTGTCTTTTTATGAACCGACTTTCTTACGAGGCTTATTTCAATAAAGAGGCCGATAAATAAAAAAATTGCTTTCAAACAAACCAGACACAATATAATCTAACAGCGTTCTACAGGGTTAAAAGTTTGACTGCCTTAATTTTAGCAGACGATAGAATATATTAAAATAAACAAAAAAACCTAATATGACATGGGTCATCAACTCAACCATTTCTGAGAAAAAAATTATCTAAATCTTCAACTTGATGAACAGGGTGATTCACTATATTTTGACCCCCTCTAACTTTTTGTTTTAAGAGTTATAAAAAATTGTGAAATACAAATGTTGCACGATTTTTTATGAAGTTTTCGAAAATGGTAATAGAAAAACAA
The DNA here is from genome assembly GCF_000390285.2 of Anoplophora glabripennis. NCBI lineage: Eukaryota > Metazoa > Arthropoda > Insecta > Coleoptera > Cerambycidae > Anoplophora > Anoplophora glabripennis. Next base: position 127,469 of record NW_019417668.1, on the reverse strand, counting down.
ATTAAGTCCAAACAAAATGGCCGCAGACTTTGTTAACTTAAATGAAACACCCTGTATATTTTTACATATTTGGATAGAACGTTCCCTATCGAGCATAGTCATATAGGGTTTGCTGGGCCCACCTCTAACAATAATCGAGATAATATTAAAAAATGAAAAGAAGGTTTTTTATTAAGAAAATAAGACATTTTGTAATTGCTAGACTTATTTCAAGCATTTCTGTCTTTTTTCCAATTACGTAAGGATTTACAGATTTAGTTGTAATATTTTGACATATCGCACATTGATACGGTCCAAAATGCGTATAGGTATTTTAACTAAATCGCAGTAATTAGACCGTGAGAGGCCTATTTACTAATAGACAATGTTATAGGGTAGGCCGTGACAGTGACGGGTAATGTTATGATAACATTGTTATTGATTTACAGTTTGTATTATTATTTAATTAGAATAAGTTACACAGAAGTAGAAAATTTGAATATTATTAGGAATTAAAATAGAGTATGGAGAATAACTTCCCTACTCTATTTTAATTAGTATAATATTTCAATTTTCTATTTCTGTGTAACCCATTTTAATAAAATAATAATACAAACTGTCAAACAATAACAATGTTGTCATAACAATCCTTACATAATTGGAAAAAAGGCAGAAATGCCTAAAAGAGGTCTAACAATTACAAAATGTCTTATTTTCTTAATAAAAAATCTTATTTTCGTTTTTTAATATTATCTAACTTATTGTTAGAGATGGACCCAACAAAAATAATAAAGAACTTTTTATACGACTGCCTTGCAAAAGGGGGTTTTGCGCACAGAAAACACGCTCTGAAAACGGTATTTTGCACACGCCGTGTGCCAAACATTTTGCACACAATTATGTCATCTTTGCACACGCGTCTCCAGATTGTGATTTTTGTTTGATGTTGTCACCCAAATTATGCAATGTTTCAAATTGGCTGAGTTTCATAGCAACCGTCACGACTCCTTTATTTTGTTGATTAGATACTTAAGAAATTGTTGAATTCCCGAAGTTTGGATGTGAAAATGTGTGATTCTGAAGAGATTTTACAGAAAGCAAGCGAAATATGTTCGGAACTGCTGCCCAAAAAATCCAGAAGCAGGTATGAAGCTGAGTTAAGCCAATTTATGGACTGGCGACTAGCCAAAAATGTCCAAACTTTCTCAGAAAACGCAGTAATGGTGTATTTTGAAGAACTATCTAAGAAATATAAATCTTCGACGTTGCGGACGATTTTTTCGATGCTCAAGTCAACGTTAAGTGCCAATCACAACATAGATCTTGGAAGCTATAAAAAGTTGCTAGCACTAATCTAACGAAAATCCGAAAACTACGCCCCAAAGAAGTCCCAAATCCTCCAGAAGATGATTTTTGACGAAAGCATCAGATGACAAATATTTACTTATCAAGACGGTGGTGGCAGTTGGACTATCTGGGGCATGTCGAAGGGAGGAATTATGTTATCTCAAAATAGAAGACATCAAAGATTTGGGCAGTGCTATGCTGATTAAACTGACGAATACAAAAACAAAGGTACCAAGGTGTTTTACAATTACAGGAAACCTTTACACTATCTTAAAAAAGTACTGTGCCCTTCGTCCTCCTAATCTGAAGACAGGCAGATTTTTTTTAAAACTATCAAAACGGAAAATGTTCCAAGCCAAAACGTTGGCATCAACAAAATTGGAAACATGGCTAGGCAGATCGCCAAGTTTTTGATGCTAGAGAATCCAGAAAGTTACACGGGACATAGTTTTCGGTGTTCATCGGCCACAATTTTAGTCAATTCTGGCTCAAATCTGCTTGCCCTCTAACGCCATGGAGGGTGTAAATCCAGTACAGTTGCCGAAGGCTACGTTGATGACTGTTTGAGAAATAAAATGGAAGTTTCGAAAAAGATAGAGTCTTCAGAGTCTTCTGCTGCCACAGAACCAGAACAACGATCGTCTATTGGAATACAACAAGAAAACAACGACCGCACGCTGAAAAACTGCACTAAAAACACGACACCAAAAATATTCTCTAT
>NW_019417668.1:92211-121736 GCF_000390285.2 Anoplophora glabripennis | reverse complement strand
CGTACCGAGTTGTTTATTTGTCTCCGTCCCATTGTTTTTTTATGGAATATACAAGTCTCTCTTCTAATTGCAGTCAATATTTAAATACTGCATACAATTTATCCTCTCTTTATAATTTATCTAGTGAGTGTTGGTTTTTTATGACATTATTTCTGTAACGAAATTGAAATGGTTATGAAATGAAATTTAAATTATTTGAACTTTTGGGGTTTTGTAACTTCAATATTAAATCTTATTTAAAGTGAAACAGCTAATTTCTTTGCAGCCATAATAGTCACATTTGGTCAGATGAAACACACTACTACCCGCACACTACTCGTCGGTGGTATAGCTTTCAGAGGAGATTCGGTGTCAATGTCAATGGCGATCGTTTAATTGGGCCGCATTTTCTACCTGAACATCTGAATGGGCCGCGTTACTAATTTTTAGTAGAATTGTTTGAAAACCTTCCCCTTCGGGCTTACAGCAAATGTTGTTAAAATATTAAAATTATGATGCTAATAAAAACTGATTTTTGGCAAGGCATGCTCAGACCTCGAGGTTCTTGCTGGGCAACAATAACAATTTAATATGTTGATTGCATAAATAAAAAATAATTTATAGCATTTTAAATTATTATTGGCTGACGTGAGCAAAACCGTTTATTTATTGTCTTTATATGAGCGAAAATATATAAATATGGCAACGTTGCATCTAGGGCGCGTTGTTCATAGGTTCATATCGTAGCCGTGCATAATATTGTGACGTCAGCCGGTCAGTAACAGCCTGAAAAGGGGGTTAAATAATGATTTGAAAATATTTTTTTTCAGCTTAAATATGCATTTAAATTTTTTTTTAATCACGCCATCGTATTATACTCATTTTTCTCTATCTGCTCTTAAAATTAATGACATTATGACTGAATCACCCTGTATATACATTATTCAACATATCAACATAAAACAAAGTCGTACGTGTGGGGTAAACCTTTAACTTTTTATTTTCGAGGGCAAGCTCCGCTCTTCGGCGCTTGTATACTATTATAAATATGCAACAGTAAATTTAAACAATTGTTTACTTAAAGTTAAAGGTTTACCCCACACGTCCGTTTTTATTTTATGTTGATATGTTGAATAATGTACGAGTATGGCTAACAGGCGCAAAATGTTAAGTAGCTTAGGATCTAAACGGTGAAAATATTTTTGTTTTTAAATTGTAGGTAATTGTGCTGGCTAATCTACCGTAATGGAATATTTTATAAATATACCTAAATATACGTCCAAAAAATAAAATATGATTCCGTGGATGGAAATTTTCGAACTAGATAACTCGGTACAGGGGTGGTGTGCGTAAATGAAATTTTAAGGGATGACGTCTTTCTCGATCAGTAACAATCTAGTATAGGTGGAACAGTTCGCCTGACCGTTTGAGGGGGTGAAAAAATTAAAATATCATTCCGTGGCTGGAAATTTCCGAACTCGATAACTCGGTACAGGGGAGGTGTTCGTAAATGACATTTTAAGGGATGGCGTCTCTCTGGATGGGTAACAACCTAGTATAGGTGAAACAGTTCGCCTGCCCGTTTGAAGGGGTGAAAAAAAATAAAATATGATTCCGTGGATGGAAATTTCCGAACTCGATAACTCGGTACAGGGGAGGTGTGCTTAAATGAAATTTTAAGGAATGACGTCTCTCTGGATGGGTAACAACCTATTATAGGTGAAACAGTTCGCCTGCCCGTTTGAAGGGGTGAAAAAAATTAAAATATGATTCCGTGGATGGAAATTTTCGAACTAGATAACTCGGTACAGGGGAGGTGTGCGTAAATGAAATTTTAAGGGATGACGTCTTTCTCGATGGGTAACAATCTAGTATAGGTGGAACAGTTCGCCTGCCCGTTTGAGGGGGTGAAAAAAATTAAAATATCATTCCGTGGCTGGAAATTTCCGAACTCGATAACTCGGTACAGGGGAGGTGTGCGTGAATGAAATTTTAAGGAAAGACGTCATCTCTTAAAATTTCATTTACGCACACCTCCCCTGTACAGAGTTATCGAGTTCGGAAATTTCCATCCACGGAATCATATTTTATTTTTTTTTCACCCTTTCAAACGGGTAGGTGAACTGTTCCACCTATACTAGGTTATTACCCATCCAGAAAGACGTCATCCCTTAAAATTTCATTTACACACACCTCGCCTGTACCGAGTTATCAAGTTCGAAAATTTCCATCCACGGAATCATATTTGAATTTTTTTCACCCCCTCAAACGGGCAGACGAACATCATCCCTTCTATCCCTCATGAAAATACACTTTAATTATATCACTTTTAATTGTTATAAACATATTTGTAGCATCGCCGGCCAAGTGTCTTAAGTGTAGATATGGATGACTCCGTTACACAGAATGTCGATTTGCCGCACACCTGAAATGGTATATCAGATACTCTATCTCAAAAGTAGTTTACCCCACGTCATAATTTGTGGATGGAAATGTGTGGATAACTTCACACAAACAAATATTTCACAATAATAGTTGTTTACATTTTTTCCTTAGGACAAGTCTGCTGCGTGCATACGTGGTATCCACCCGCTGTGTAGCGTTGGGTTAAGCGCTATTGTCACGTTGCGTGATGAAACTCCCCAATATTAATACTCGCTGTATTTTGAAAACAGTTAATCTTACGCCCCTGTAATATACAACTTTTTTTGTTCATTTATGATTATTTCATGTCGAAGTAATGACTGTCAAACTTCTTACACCCTGTATATTGTAACGGTTTTCATTTCGTGTGTAAATATGTCTTTCACGCTTAAGAATTTGCCTGTTAAGAATTAAAAAAGTTAGTTTTCCATGGAATTTTATTATAGGAACTGCGGAATGAGTTATATTAACTGTGACTTAGAGAAGTTAAAGCAGTTTTCGGTGTCAAAATATTTGCAACTTTGTTCATTGTTATTCTAAGCATACCGATTGTTACATAATTTATCTTTATGAACTTCACCGCGGTCGGTCTTTTGGAACATAAACTCGACTATGCAAATTTCGTTTGAAATAAAAACGATTGTTATTGCTACATTTTAAGCAGTACTGCCATGTGTTGTGTTTCAGAACCCCGTAAAATATTTAATAAAACTGGTCGTAATCCAAACAGTCAGCTCTATTATTAAATTATTAAAATTTCATTTTTGAGTCGCATTTTCGCAATTATTCGAGGTATTTAATTAAAAACCTCATCTCTAGGACGTAGGACGGAGTGGTGCAATAAACTTTTGCGAAATTGAACACATATTACATGCTGTAATGAGAAATTTTGTTTAGGTAATAGTAATAGCATACAAACAGATTCACATATATACAGATTCACATACACACACATTTATTGTATAGGTACAGGATGTCCCGTTCATGTTTCAAAAAAAAAAAATTTCAAAATTTGTGCACGAGTAAATCAACTGTGCATTAAGAATAATGTGCAAACGGTTTCGTTCTGAAAAGCAGTGTCGCCGATACAGGTAATTGGAGGGGTAAAATCGAAAAAAATATTAAAATTTAAAATTTATAACATTTCTAATCGGTTCTGTAAACTCTAAAGCATACTACAAAAAAAAGGTATACTTGTTGAAATTCGGTGGCATGTACCATTTTCGAGAAAAATGAAATTGCATAGAAGAAAATAGGGGACAATTTCAGCATCTACTGTAGTATTTCGAGTTTTGCTCATTTATTTAATTGTGCACCTGTTTTGTTCTGTATGTCTCCGAGTTTGTTTCCTAATATTTTTCTGTTCTTATCACTTTCTTTTAAGCATTCATGTCCATCAACAATTCAGTCCATTCAACAATTGTTTATTTTAGTAATGGTAGTGTAGTAGTTTACAAAATCTAAAATTAGTTATTAATAGATAATTAATTACCATAATTCGTTTATTTTGATTTACTTTTTTAAATGTTAGTTTACAAGCTGAAACTTAAAATAAACATTTTTTTTTGTAGTTAATAAAATGTTTTACATTGTTCCATGTGATACGTAAGAAATTAAAATTATAGTCTTAAATGCAAATACTGTTGGTAGTTAAATATCTTGAGCTCATTCAATGGCAAAGTCCTCTTTCAATTTAATATTTTGTTAATGTACTTGTGCCGCTTTATGTGAGCAAAGAATTTCGGCAAGTATACCTTTTTTTTGTAATATGCTTTAGAGTTTACAGAACCGTTTAGAAATGTAATTAATTAATTAATTTTGACTTTTAAAATTTTTTTTTCAATTGTACTCCTCGAATTACCTGTATCGCCGACACTGCTTTTCAGAAAGAAATCGTTTGCACATTATTCTTAACGCACAGTTGATGTTTACTCGTGTACAAATTTTGACATTTTTATATTTAGCCGATTTAAAGATAATTAAGGAAAACCATTTGGAAAGTAACAAATTCAACACACTGTATCTCGAAAACAGAGCGTCTGAGAAAAAAACTTTACATGAACTACCCCCATCATTCCCGCATGAGGAACTTGCACACAAGTTTTTTTGAAACATAAACGGGACACCCTGTATATTGTTAAGATCACTAGGTGTTAAAATTGTTATTGTATAGTTTTATTTTGTGTTATTATTCACTTAACATTTATATGATCAATATATCAATGGTATCTTAATGTGCGTAGGTCTATTTATTACTATTTGTTATATACCATGAATTTACAACCAACACACTGTATTTATGCTCTGTTTAAGTATCCTCTAAAATTTTGATTGTGACCCTAATATATATTTTTTAATTTTAAATTTGTTTGCAAGAGAAACTCTTATTCTTTTAGGGGGCGGTTCAACAAAAATAAAATAGATTGTAAACTTCTGTATTATTATTAAATAATTAAATTTTATAAAATTGAAATCAAATTATTTCAATATCACTTGTTTAATAATAAAAGGATTTGTTTCAATATTTTTTTTAAAGTATTTTTCCTATGAAACCCTGCGCCATAACTTCTTATATCTAACAACAATACTTATTTTTAATACAAAGTTTCTATTACCAATTCACACAACCTTCTATTGTCTTATTTCCTGTCTTTATCCTCCTCCTTGATGCTCATTCTGAAATCCTTTTCTTATCTTTCTTCTTTTCCGTTTTTACAGCTTAATGTCCACTCTTTTCAATTCTTAATATTCCTACTGCAAAACCGCCTCTTCTGTCTAATAACTGCTTCCTGGCTTGTTATTATACGTTTTAATTCTTCTTTCCTTTTGTTTATTTTCTACGACATTGAAATAATGGTTACTAACCTCAATATCCTAATATTTTCTTCTTTATTATTTTATTCCCAGTTAATTTCTTTTACTTCACCAAATGTTGTCTCCTTTTTATGAATATTATAATTTCTTCTATTGCCTTCTCTCACAGCAAACCTTTGAAATATACTTTATCTAAATTCTTGTCTTCAACAATTTCTTTTATTTCTTCTAATTTAACTTTCTTTTTATCTGACTTTTTGATACTTCACATTACAGCACAATCTCCTCCTTCCTTTTTTTATTTTTTTCGTTTCCCGAATACCTCACACGGGTAAAAAGATTTTTCCACTGCACTTTAATTTGTACCTTATTTACTTATAATTAAATAACAAAGATTGTAAAATCCTTTTACTTTCATAATTCACTATCTATTTCAAATTTTAAAAGTTTATCTCCCTACTAATTTTTTAATATTACTTCACATAATAGATTTCTATTTATAACGTATATTAGGCTAACTTTAAATTATTTTAAATAAAGGATAGGTTTCTGTAGTTAAATTTTGAAAATATAAGATTTTACTGTAGNTTAATAAAAACGAGTTAAATTAAAAGTTGTATTTAATTTATTTTGTTAATGCGTTGGCAATTTTAGTAATAAAAACGATTTAAATTAAAATTTGATTTTTGTGGTCTCTGTTTGCAGTCGTATAAAAAGTATCGTAAAAAAACTCGTTTGAAAACCTCTATGCACACTCGCTCGACTTGTGGACCTCGCCTTCGGCTCGGTCCACCAATATGCCTCGCTCGTGTCCAAAGAGTCGTTTTCAAACCTTATTGTTTAATATACTATTATTGAAAACTAATGTATAGAAAACTTGTATAGGAAAAGACGTGTTGACGGGGTGAGTGTTCGTTGGAGAGTCCCCTGTGTGTGGAGTCGGTCGTAGGTATATGGGTACGCGTTTGGTGGTCGGCGCCAGCAGACCGCCGTATACCCTTCTTGGAAGGTTGGTGCATCCGGCGGCGCTCTTGACGTAACGCTCAAAAATGGGTCACTTGCAACATGTGTACTCACACACCCCCCTGCCAGTATGGATGCCATCACGGAACCTGCAGCCGGTCAGGGAAACGGACCCTTCTACCGGACCTAGTGGTAACTGCCTTGGGTGTGGTTGGCTCGGATAATGGGGCAGAAGTTGATGGAAGGCTATTGTCTTCGTCCCTGTTGCATCATTTAAACAATACGCAGGTTTTACTCTGTCTATGGACACTTTAACTTCGCGACCACGCACTAGCACCGTGAGTGTTTTGTCTTCACGTTTGATCACTGTAAACGGACCATCATATGGGTTCTGTAGTTGAGTTTTAACGCCGTCGGCACGCACAAAAACATGTGTCGCTATTGCCAAGTCTTTAAAAACGAATGGCGTTTAACTGCGGCTGGACGTATGTTTTCCATATGACGTCTGAGGTCCTTAACAAAATCGCTTCGATGGTGTGCTCTTCGTTTGTCCTGCGGGAATGAAGAAATTCTCCGGGGAGCCGTAGATGTTGTCCGTACACCATCTCGGCCGCGGTAGCTTGAATGTCTTCTTTCCGTGCGTAGTTTCGTCAAGCAGTCTTTTGTTGCGCACGTCCACCAGTAGTCCATAAAAAGATAAAAAGTCTGCACCAATTGTCGGTTTAGAGACATCCGCGACGACAAATTGCCATGTAAAACAACGACGCAACCGGAGATTTAATGTCATTGTCACTGTGCCGTATGTAGCAATTGAGGTACCATTTGCCGCGGAAAGTTCATACGTCGATTTCGATCGCGACGATTTCACTAGCGTACGCGGATATACACAAAGATCAGCACCCGTTTCGACGAGAAACTGGACCTTGGAATACGTATCCGTAACGTACAAATGGCGCGGAATCGGGCACGGGTCGCTGTTCGCCATCACCGACTGCCCGTCTCGTTTCCCGGACGATACGTACACGGATTGCGGCACACGCAAGCGCGGTCACCAAAACGTTGGTGATATCAGCACTGACCACTGTCACTGTCACGGCTTCGCGATCGGTCTTGCGAACGCGATCTGGGTGTTCTCGTCGTCGGTAGCCGCGGTTCACTCTTCGCGAATAGCTTCGCCATTGCCTGCGACATCTCAACTAACTGTTCCTCGATACGATTCAGCCTGTCGTCTTTTGGACTGGATCTGGCAACCTTCTGGAGCGCTGTGCCGGGCATTACTGTCTCCATAACTGCGTCGGCCAGCTCCGCGACATGGTACAACGCGGCATTATTCTGAGTCGCGAGAATTGCCTGTACACTAGACGTCAGGCGCCCTATCCACAGCGTGCGTAGGAGCGAATCGGAAACGGTAGACCCTGCTAAAGCTCTTAATCGACGCAAAAACTGGGATGGTTTCGAGTCTCCTTGTGTGTGGAGTCGGTGGTAGGTACATGGGTACGCGTCTGGTGGACGACGCCAGCAGCCCGCCGTATATACTACTATTTTTTTTTTTAAAATATAAGTATTCAACATTAACCTCCATCAAGCGCATCGCTGTAAAAAGTTTATTGCGTTCTCAATTTTTTTTTAAATAAAAAAATTATCTCGGTTTCGGAAGGTCGTAGAAAAACATTTTTTTTTAAATTCGTGAAAAAATGTCAGCAGTTTCTTTAAAAGTTATTTTCATAAAATAAAAATTGAAATAGTTATTTGAAAAAAACATAACCAAAAAAAGTGCAACTTGTTCAATGTCATTTTTTGATCCTTAAAATTAATAAAATCGTCAACATTTTTTAACAGCATGATAATATAACTCTTTACGAAGAAAATAAACCGAAAATCGTTACTGTAGGTCTATCCGCTGAGAAGATCTAGCCAATTTTCGAGAGCGCCTTTTTTTCAAAAAATCGATATATCTCGAAAAATAATTAATATTTTTAAATTTTTTAAAAATGATTTTTTTGGCTTGCCGCGGGCTATGCTTGCAGTAAATAGCAAGTATGGGAACGTAAATGTACACGAGTTATACAGGGTGGTCCGAATTTTATGCAGGAAACTTCGATGGTAGATAGATCTCTTTAAAATAATATGTGTTTGCCTTATAAATTTAGGTCTGGAACGGCCCCGTTTTAGAGATACAGGGTGTCGAGGTTTAAAAAAAAAATAGATTTTTTGTTTATATCGCACACTACCTCACAGGTGGTGTAGAAAGGAGTGTAAATAATTTTGTTGATATGCACTTACTTTTAAACATAAACAAATATTCTTGTAATATTATCGTTAGAAGTGTCTGCCACAAGGGGATTGTATTGGTATGAATAACTTGAGAACGGCCAATCTTAGGGAAAAAATTAAAGTCACCTTTTTTACGTATTCTGTGCATTAAAATATAAATCAGTTACAATGACATGTAAAATATGCAGTGGCGTAGGTTTTTTTTGAAAAAAAGTGGTGACCCCTCTCTAGTTGTACACCACTGGTTGAACCTTTAAAGCTCATATTTCATGGAATATAAGGCCTACTATCATACATTATATGTACCAAATTTTATTGAGATTGGTTAATAGAATCCGGAGATATAAACAAAAAATCAATTTTTTTTTGACAACTTCAACACCCTGTATCTCTAAAACGGTGCCGTTCCAGACCTATGTTTATCAGGTAAACACATATTATTTTAAAGAGATCTATCTGCCCTCGAAGTTTCCTGCATAAAATTCGGACCACCCTGTAGAAGAAGAGAAAAGAGAAGATTTTTAACGGTTTTTTCGATATATCTCGTACAATATTCGATATAAAGTAACAAATCAATCGATACTTACAAAAAATCAGTCGATAGATCTTTTTAAAGCCTACAACTTTCTCATTTATAATTTTTCAATCACTGCTATATTTTTTTAGTTATTTTAGAAAAACCGTTTTTTGCAACTTTGCGATTTTTTTTAAACATGTTTGCCAATTTGGATCGAGTTTAAAGAATAAGAAAATCAATTTAAAATTTAATTTTCTATACGGTCATATTTTTTTTGTCCAGGTAATAATTTCTGCAAATTTAACGTTAATCCGTGACATAATGCTTGGACTATATCGAGCAATGTGACAACGGCGCGGTGGATAACACGAGGTATTATACTCCAGTCGGCAGAGGCCGAAAAGTTACTGTTGGTGACATTTTCTTGATAACTCGGAAATAACCATACAGGAATACTGTAAATGATGAGTGCAATAACAGGCTAATTTGCTGACAAAGTATTTTATCAGGAAAAAAAGTTATTAACAATTTAATCGTGAAAAAATTTTTTTAGTAGTTTTCTTTAAATAACTCAGCGGGATGACTTTGTACGAAAAAATGCTTAGGACATGATTTTGTTCGTAATAAAAATAGCTACAAAATGGCGGTGGTCCGATTACGAAATTTCCAATAACAAAGCCGTGAGACTGAAAAAACGGTATAAAACGCCAATTTCTTTTAAGTTGCTGTAAAAATGTCAATTATAAACAAAAAGTTAAAACTTTCGAATACTATAGTTCAATATATATATACAGTAATGACGCTAAAGCCGAAAATCAGGAGAGCAAAACTTTCTGTTCTATAAGGTGTTATACATTCATCGGCATCTGTAATTCGAAACTTTGCCAAATTTGTTCGAAGCTTTGCTGACACTTGAAATTTGGTACACACATAGTGTAAATATGCAGAAACCAAAAGCNTTATAACGTATATTAGGCTAACTTTAAATTATTTTAAATAAAGGATAGGTTTCTGTAGTTAAATTTTGAAAATATAAGATTTTAGTGTAGGTCGTGGCATCTAGTGTTCGTCGGTTTTATGAATTTAATACACGGTACGAAAAAGAACGGGAAAAAACAGATAGGGAAAAAAGGTTCTCCTTTTCGCTGGCACGATACACAAGCGATCGATTCGAAGTTAATAGGAGATTGGTGAAGTTATAGATATATCGTTAAATAATAACGGATTTTCACCAACTTCACAGTAGAAGACTGTATTTTGGTATATATGTGTTGGATTGATTGGTCTTCTTGTCCAATATGGGATGCGGTTAGGCGACAATGAAAAAAACATCTCGGTGCATAGGGAAATTCGTACCTGAGGTGAGTTTCTTTATTTAAATAGTGGTGTCAGTCGAAAGTCATATCGAGAATGGGAATTTATTCGTCATTTATTATTTTAGGTGTTTTTTTTTTGGCTAAGAAGTTATATTTCATAAAGTTCTCCAGGAGTCCTATAGAGATTTACGCTTTCGTCAACAACGCAAAACTTACGTAACATATTTTATACTTGTATAATTTCCATTCATTTCAATACATTTACATAGGCACATGTTTAGTTTAGCAAAGTTAGAAAAATAATTGTGCTCTACATTTTATATTATATTCAATAATACTTCAACAGAAAATATCACACACATTAGATATTTTAATTGTATTAGCACACATTCGACTGAGAATGAAAATTATGTTTTGTCTATACCTACTGCAATTAATATATTAATTTATGATAATAGGGCAACAACTTATATAAAAACAAATCATATGTTGGTTGTCTACATTTCTCTAAAGATATAAAATTAAACTTAATATATCCCTACAGTGACAATCTCTTGAAGGTATACTCTATTACTTCTAACATTAAATAAAAGAAATATCTTGGGCTCTTTCAATAGCTGATAAATATGGTAGATATTTAGGATTTCATATTAACGAGACATATTCTAACATAGTTCTAATCAAGATAACATACATAATTCTGTAACAATTTATTGCATCATCATAAATCATTGATGAAGATCCAACACAGTAAAGCTCCAAATTGGACCCTTGAAGAACACCACTAGTTGTCACTATAAATATTTGAATAAAAACCATTGTACTAATTGCCTGCGATTACTTATATACAGGGTGTCCGCGTTTTTTGTAGCAAGACTTTCACAACTTGTACTAAAAGTCCTTTAAAAAAAAGTTCATGTAAACATATATGTATAGATGCGTCGTTTTCGATTTACAGTGTTCAAGTTTAAAATGAGAATTGATTTTTTATTCGTAAAACGAAAACCCCTTTTTAGACTTTGTTGAAACTTGGCAACTTGGTTAATAACATAATTTAATTTGTCCTATTTTCTCTACTGGCGTCACAACAAGATACCAGCTTGATAAAAATAGAAAAAAATATGGTACGCCACTGTTTTTTGGTAAGTTTGAAATTTTTCTCAGATTTAGCTATCAAAAATACTACTTTTTTGTTATTTATTTTTTTTCTATATCGCTTTGTTTAGTCAGAAATAAAACATTTTCATGAATAGGTTCGAGATTTGCTTAATTTATTTATTTACTTGTTACAAAGTGTGCCGTGAATATGTCTGTTTTTGAGTTGCCAAGGATTTTTTGTTGGGACCTTACATCCCATCAATTATTTCTTGAATTTTTGATAACATGCTAGACAATGTTCCTTTTCAACAAAGAATAGACTCGTTTTTTCAATTAGATGGATGTCCTTCCCTGTACTCTTTGGTGGTACGAAACTGGCTGAATACAGAGTATCCACAGAGATGGGTGGATCGTGGAGGTCCAGTTGGGTGGCCTCCGCGATCGCCTGATCTAAAACCTTTGGATTTTTTGTTTGGGGATTTATTAAGGATGCAGTTTACTCTACGCCTGTTAACTCGCAAGAGGAACTTGTACGACGAATCCGGAACGCTGCTCTCAGAATAACTACACATCATTTGAGAGACGTTAGGCGGTCTTCGATACGTCGCTATAATTTGTGTGTAAAACGAAATGGCGGGCATTTCGAACAGCTCCTTTGAGGTCTATTTATACAATAAGTTGTTTTTCCATACCGTGTTGTTTATTTTTTTTATTATTTTACAATAAACTGTGTGAAACAAAAAGTTTTATTTCTGTCTAAACAAAGCGAGATAAGAAAAAAAGCAAATGACAAAAAAGTTGTATTTTTGATAGATAAATCTGAGAAAAATTTCAAACTTACCAAAAAGCAGTGGCGTACCATATTTTTTTATATTTTTATCAAGCTGGTATCTTGTTGTGACGCCACTGGAGAAAATAGGACAAATTAAATTATGTTATTAACCAAGTTGCCAAGTTTCAACAAAGTCTAAAAAGGGGTTTTCGTTTTTACGAATAAAAAATCAATTCTCATTTTAAACTTGAACACTGTAAATGGAAAACGACGCATCTATACATATATGTTTACATGAACTTTTTTTTAAAGGACTTCTAGTACAAGTGGTGAAAGTCCTGTTACAAAAACGCGGTATATCTAGAAATAACATATACTTATTTAGATTTTTTTAATACGAAAATCTAAGATGGTTTAGGTATGGCAATATAATATAGTGATAAGAGAAGTATGTGAAACGAGTTCGTGAATAAAAAGAAACAGAAACAAACTAGATTAATCCACTCTTTCATTTTTTTGTTTTACTTAAATCAACATTCATGTAATAAGTTTTTGCTAAACTCAATCTGATTTAAAAAATTAACACTTATGTGCAATGAAAACATATAACTCTATACAACTTAATAAGAGAAATCTATTTTTTAACTCACTCTTGGCAACTGTTATTAAATTAGAAAATTTATTATCCTTGTCAAGACCCTCCAGTGTATCGACTCCTTCCTTCTTGTCCTAATGTGCGATTAATAAAATACAAACAAACACTGAACCATAATTTATAAGAAATCAGATATTTCGGCCGATAACAGAGGTTTTATTTAATCGACATATCAATTTAGAGGAAATATGGGTGGTTTTCTTTAAAAAGGATATTCGTATTTCTTCCTTACCCGCTTAATGCCCATAAATTTCCTAAAACCCGAGAAAGCTAGTGCTTCCGGTTCTCGAATGGGAAATCGGTATTTAAATGTTCCACCAGTGGCAGTGCAAAGAGTCAGGATATGTGTGTAGAATTTCATAGTTGTACAAAAATATCTAGAGAGTTATTCTATTAATAGTACTTCACTCCTCATTCTAAGAACAAAGTTTAGCACATAATTCAAAATTTAAAAAGAAGAGGGGTCAGTTAAATATACCACTCCTCATACCATTGCTATTACTGCTACTACTGCTACTACTGCTGTTACTACTGCCACTACTACTGCTGGTGCGAGGACAAGGACTACGCGGAGGAGGACGAGGACGATGACTATAACGATGACGAACATGAGAATGAGGAGAACGATGGTGACGATGGATGACGTTGAGGAGGACGATGACGATGATGTTGAGGAGGACGATGACGATGACGTTGAGGCTGATGATGATGACGGTCACGATGATGATGGTGATGGCGATCATGGTGATGATGATGGTGGTGATGATGGTGGTGATGATGGTGGTGATGATGGTGGTGATGATGGTGGTGATGATGGTGGTGATGATGGTGGTGATGATGGTGGTGATGATGGTGATGATGATGGTGGTGATGATGGTGGTGATGATGGTGGTGATGGTGGTGATGATGATGGTGGTGATGATGGTGGTGATGATGGTGGTGATGATGGTGTTGATGGTGGTGACGATGGTGGTGATGATAGTGGTGATGATGATGGTGGTGGTGATGGTGGTGGTGGTGATGGTGGTGATGATGGTGGTGGTGATGATGGTGATGGTGATGATAGTGATGGTGATGGTGATGGTGATGATGATGGTGAAGATGATGGTGATGGTGATGATGATAATGATAATGATAATGATGATGGTGATGGTGATGGTGATGGTGATGGTGGTGGTGATGGTGATGGTGATGGGGATGGTGATGGGGATGGGGATGGGGATGGGGATGGCGATGGGGATGGTGATGGGGATGGTGATGGGGATGGGGATGGGGATGGGGATGGCGATGGGGATGGTGATGGGGATGGTGATGGCGATGGTGACGGCTATGGGGATAGGGATGGTGATGGGGATGGCGATGGGGATGGCGATGGCGATGGGGATGGCGATGGGGATGGCGATGGGGATGGCGATGGGGATNGGTGAGGGTGAGGGTGAGGGTGAGGGTGAGGGTGAGGGTGAGGGTGAGGGTGAGGGTGAGGGTGAGGGTGAGGGTGAGGGTGAGGGTGAGGGTGAGGGTGAGGGTGAGGGTGAGGGTGAGGGTGAGGGTGAGGGTGAGGGTGAGGGTGAGGGTGAGGGTGAGGGTGACGGTGACGGTGACGGTAACGGTGACGGTGACGATGACGATGACGATGACGAGGAGGATGAGGATGGTGATGGTGATGATAATGATGATGATGATAATACATATAAATATATAACAAACTATAACAATTATGGCGATAATGATGAAAATGACATAATGACACTGACGATGAAAATATGACGAGCACACTGATGCTCTCAGAGCTCTCACTTGCATTTATATGCCATTACTCTAAGAATTTCTTAATTTTCGCTGCATTGTATTTTATGATAATAGTAGGAACGAATCAACGTTAGTAATTAATTAAGACCAATTTTTTTTTAAATAAAATGTATGTAGGTATCTTGTTAAAGAAGTCAATGTAAATGACATGTACTTGGTTATGGTTATCTAAAATATCTTAAACATTTTGTGAAAAAACACAAGATTAAACGTAATAGATCTGTGGAATATGAAGCTGTGTTGATTTATTGAAAGCAAATTCCTTAGAGAAAAGTAGAACGTGATTGCACACTAATATCTCAAAAACTAAAAATTATTTAAAATGGTAATGTAACTTTAAAATATACTTCTTAAGACATAGATTTAATATTTAAACTAGAGGTAGTATTATTGCTATTCATATTGACAAAATATCCTGCTTAAAGAAAAACACTTTCAAAATTATTTACTGTCGATAAGGATCGTGCCTAAATCCATTGCACCAGGTATGAGATTACTACCTTTTTATGACGTATGAAGAACTAAAAGGATATAATGATAACATTTTGATAGCCTGTAATATAGCCTTTCCTCACTTGAACGAACGCCCATATTTTGCTGGATATCTATTTTATTATGTTTATGACTAGAAATGCTATTTTACTAGTAATTTCGGAAAACTAAAGTATGATTTTCAATCTCTTGGAACAAAAATGTTTTTTAATTGAATCAAAGCTGCAATTTAGTTTATTAACGTGTACCTGCTACGGAACTATTTTAAAAATAATGACTATTAAATTCTAATTCAAACTGTTTCGGCGAATAGCGGACTGTATAAAAATTAAATGGACTAACAACAACAAAAATTATTAATGGACTCACCTTTGGGCAAAACGGGGTTCTGGTCCATCACTGGAGAACTCAATAGGATAAGAGAGGGAGATGGGATGAGTTCTTAATAACAATCAACAACAATAATTCAAATTATTTCAATACTAGGCAAAACTAGGCATCGCGTGTGTGCTTCGATTCGAGACTGCCTTTTTTACCTATTTACTGATATCGGTATGGAGATAGGTTTGTATTTATTTTCCTTTAATTGTAGGCAACCAATATTACCCTTTTAAGAATGCCTAAACATCCTGGGGCGGGGCGGATTAAATTGTAAATTTAATGGAAAATATATTAATTACATAAACTAAAATTAACAAAATTATACTAAATGTAAGCTAATACTAGGTAATTTATTAAAATTATTGAGTGGGTAACGGACATAATTTGAGAATAGGCCGAATGTACGTGCCATTTTTTGTTTTTACTGTGGCAACGCGTACAATACTACCGTTACCTGGATGCAATTTTTTAATAACAGCTAAGGGCCAATTTAGAGGAGGAATATTATCCTGCATCATAACTACTACGGTATCTACTTTGACCGGATTGGAATCAGTATTCCATTTTAAACGCATATGTAGGGTATGCAAATACTCTACATGCCATATTTTCCAATAGTGTTGTACCATTGCATCTAAGAGTTCATATCTGTCCAAATGACTAAGAGGTTTTAGAGAGTGGTCTTCTGAAGGAAATGAATTTAAGGGAGTTCCAAAAAGAAAGTGCGCTGGGGTGAGCGCCGACGGATCATTTGGATCACTACTAAGGATACATAAAGGTCGAGAATTCATGAGAACCTCGATTTGTACGAGTACAGTATTGAACTCCTCGACGTGAGAATTTGTGTATTTATCACTCTTTTTAAATAAGCTTTTACACTTTTTATATTCGCTTCCCAAATGCCTCCAAAATGAGGTGCGGAAGGGGGGTTGAATTTCCACTCTATTTTGTTACTTATAAATTCGCGCTGTATGGCATCTTTAAATTCGCGGGAATTAGTTAAGGTATAAATTTCATCAAATTTTCTTTTAGAACCTACTAGGTTGGTGGCATTATCGGAAAATAAAGTAGCACAGAAACCGCGCCTAGATATGAATCGTTTAAATGCCAACAGAAACGAATCTATGGAAAGGTCAGAGGCAAGCTCCAAGTGTAATGCTTTGGTTCTAAAGCAAATAACTAAGCAAACATATGCTTTTTGATGATGGACGGCTTGAATTAAAACTAATTCGGCTTTTTCAAAGTGGAATTTCGTTGATTGCGCGAGTGGTAAAATTTTTGCAAATTTTAAAACAAAAATGGTAGATTGTAGGAGTTTTGTCCATGAGGAAAAATATTCTATTAAATGATATAACGGAGAAATATCAGGTTTTAAGGCTGATAGTATAACACATTCATCAGTTAATATTTCATCTTGATCGATATTTAAAGGTTTAACAGGCCATTTCGAAGGGAGTAGTTTTAACCAGATAGGACCGTTTAACCAACTAGGATGATTTACTAAATTTAGTGGTGTGAGACCTCTGGAAGCGCAATCGGAAATATTTTCTTGAGTAGGAACATAAAACCAACAAGATGATACCACTAAATTTCTAATTTTGGATACTCGGTTGGCTACAAAGGGTTTCCACTTTCGGATAGTGGAGTAATCCAATGGAGGGTTATCATGGAATCAGAGAAGGCGAATATTTCATTTAATGGTTTACGAATACTATATGTATCTCGAACATGAGCTAAAAGTTGAGCTAATAATGTAGCTGCATACAATTCTAGTCGTGGAAGTGATATTTTAGAATTAGGACAAATTTTTTATTGAGAACAAAGCAAATTTACATTTATATTTCCCTGATCATCTAAAGTACGCGCGTAAACTGCTGCTGCGTACCCATTCATACAGGCATCGCAAAATCCAACTAAACTAACTGTAGTGTTCTCAAATACAAAAATATGACGCGGTATTCTCAGTTCGTTTAATAAATGTAGTTCATTTTGAAATTTGGTCCAAATTTTACTTATTTCTAAAGGAGCTTCCTGGTCCCAATCAAAATTCAGATCCCATAATTTTTTTATTAACAATTTTATAAAAAAGCTGAGAGCCGATAGAAATCCTAAAGGGTCAAAGATCCGAGAAACACATGATAATAAATTTCGTTTAGTACAATCAGAAATTTGTAAATTCAACTTGAACATAAAAACATCAAAATAGGGGCTCCATTGTAGTCCAAGGATTTTTAGATTGGTTTTATCAAATTCTATAATTTTGGGTGATTTTAAATGATTTTAGACAATAATTTTTGGGAATTTTAAACCCACTTTAGTAATTGGAATCCACCGAATTCAAATATGTAAATTAATTCAAGATGAATCTTATATGCTGTATCAACATCTGGAACACTAGATATAACGTCGTCCATATACATGTCTCGTTCTATACATTCAACACCTTTTGGAAATAGGTTTGCATTAGATTCCGCTAAAAACTTTACTGTTCTTAAACTCAAATAAGGACATGAACGAACGCCAAACGTAACAGTGTTCAATTCATAAATAGAAATAGGGTCGTTTATATCGAATCTCCATAATATTCTCTGGTAAGGTTTATGAGATTCTGACACATCGATTTGTCTATATCATTGTTTAATATCAGCATTTATAGCTACAGGGTGCAAACGAAAATTTAATAAAATGGTAAATATGTTATTTTATAATTTTGGGCCGGTATACAGTATGCCATTTAACGACAATCCAGAAGAGGTCTTCATACTTGCATCAAATACTACACGACAGTGGGTAGAAGTACTTTCAGGTTTATAAACACAGTGATGGGGGATAAAATATGAAGTCGATTGATCAATATTTTCTTTTGGTACTAGTGACATATGATTTTGATCCAGGTAATCTCTAAATATAGAACTATACATTTCTTTTCGGTCAGGGAACTTTTCAAATTGTTTTTCTAAAGCGAATAATCTTTTTTCGGCTAAGGAATAAGAGTCTCCTAGGCTACATGGACTTTCCTTAAAGGGCAATGAAACAGTAAATCTACCTTTGCTATCGCGACTAACTGATTCCAGAAATATGTGTTCACAAATACTATCTTCAGGTTTGGAAATTGGTGGGGCATAATTTTCGATATCAAACATTTTTTCTACTAATGAATCTAAAGTTGACAGACCACAAAACGATTGGTTGTATTTAGTAGCGTTACTACTTTCAACAGAACCTAAGACTACATAACCTAGTGCAGTTTGAACAGCGGTTGGACTATTTTTATCTCCAGTCACCTTGTGGTTACCTAATATGTCGGCAAACACAGAAGCTCCGAGAAGTCCATCAATATTGCTAAGGATATTGAAAGTAGGATCGGCCAAGGGCAAATATTTTAAATGCGTAAACGAATCAATATTTACGGTATAATAAGGCAGTTTCCCACTAATTTTATCAATTACTAAGGTTTCAATTGAATATTTAATATTTTGGTTTAAGTTGGAATAAACAGTTATGATTGTGCGACCCTTAATTGGCTTCTCAAGTTCGCCTATAGCAACAGCATGGGAGTTTAATTTGGTATAAGTCAAGCCTAATTTCTTGCAACAATCAACGGTCAAAAAATTGGACATGGATCCATTATCTATAATTACTCGAATGTTTTGTTCCTTATTCCATCTGTTAAATACTTTGACAATGGCGGTACTTAACAAAACCGTTTTTGACCTTTGAGATACCAAGACATTAGGAGGTGAATGGGGTGGATCTTCTAAAGAATCCGAGCTAGTACTGGCCTGTGCAGTTGGAATACTAGATTGACTATTTCTATTAATTGGAACATGAGACCGGTGTAATAAAGTGTGGTGCTTCTTTTTACAAAGTGTACAATGAAATTTGGATTGGCAATTTGAAACTACATGTTTAGCTGAGAAACAATTGATACATAAATTTTTCGAAATCGCTCTTCCACTGAGTCATTTTTAAACACATTGCACTCTTTTAGCAAATGTACTCCTCTATTGCATATAATACAATTTTCGTATAAGACTGATTTCGGTTGTTAACAAAAAACGTTTTACTATTTCGGAAATTATTATTATTACCACTACTACTCTGATTTGGATGACTAAAACGAAGCTTTTTATTTTTGGAAATTATTTTGCTTTGCTGCCGAATAAAATCTATTAAATCTTTATATGTCGGTATTTCTGACTTTTGGCTACGAATTAATTCAAAAGAATTTATGGTCTCCTGAGACAATTTTGACAACGCTATGTGATATAACATGAAGTCAGCTAAATCTGGAAGTTTTAAGTTTTTTAAGGCGTTAACATTTGGATCAAATTTTTCTAAAAATGTTTGTAAGCTACTAGGGTTATGATTCGGTATATTACGACAATTTATTATTCTATCTAAATACACACTCGACAAGAGTTTTTTATCTTGATATGTTTTCTCTAAAGTATTCCATCTAATAGAGTAATTGTTTGGAATGGTTTCAACGTTACTACAAATTTTTAATGCTTTACCAGAGATGCTACCTAACAGGTACTGTAATTTTTCTGCGTTAGAAAAATCGGTTCTAGAATGAATTAGTTGCTTAAAATTTTCGTAAAATAACGGCCACAACATTATATCGGATCCATCAAATTTTGCAAGTTCAATGTTAGGTATATGAATCCGAGAATGACTATTTTGGTTACTATTATTTGCGTTCGGTGGTACAATCGGAGTTTTAATAAATAAAGATGCCATGTATTTAATACGATCGGTTAAATCTTCAACGGCTTCAAGGACACTGTACGATGGATTTTCATCTGGTTTTATTTGTTGTTTCACAACAATTATATCATCGATTAAATTTCTATATTCGGAAATGGTTTCGGAAAATGTAGTATAGCGGATTTTAAAATTTTCTAATTTTTGAGCATTTTCTGGATCTGCCTTAACAGCTTCTCCAGCATCATGACACAACTGGACCCGTCTGAAAAGCCTTTCCCGTTTCAAACGTAAGCGATCTAGCTTCAATTCCTCGGTTGATTTAGACATTTTGGTATTTTATTTGCACTTGTAAAAATATGAAGCAACAAAAATGTATAATAAACTCACTGTAGGTAGGTAATATTATTATTGTAATAGGCTCTCTTGAATTCACGGTATATTTAATTAATCTAACTAATAAACGACTTAATTTCGAAAATAATGTGCTTATTATTTAATGGGAATATCTATTGGAAAAGGTATATAAATAAAGTAAATAGTAAATACAAAAACCTCAAATTCTACACATCGATGCAAAAAACGAAACGACAAGCAAATAAGAACGGTTACTTTTTATTTTTAACGAATTAAAGGTTTTCTTTGCGAGGCAATATAACGCAACACTATTGGAAATACTGGTAAAATACTATATTACTTAAGGCAATCCTTCAATGCAGATAAGAAACGTATACAAATATCAAAGTCACAATGACCGGTTATAATTTATACAAAAAAAGGCGTAATATATATTCGGTATCGAAATTCTAGAAAAAATGGCAATAAAATAAGGCAAATTGGTCTCCTACAATTAACTGGGCACTAAACAAATGTAAATCGTAAACTAGGTTTACGATCTACCTGTTAAGCTACGCACTTTTTTAACAATAATTACTTAACAAAGCAATATCGGCTCGAAGGAACCAATGATTCGGCGAATAGCGGACTGTATAAAAATTAAATGGACTAACAACAAAAAAAATTATTAATGGACTCACCTTTGGGCAAAACGGGGTTCTGGTCCATCACTGGAGAACTCAATAGGATAAGAGAGGGAGATGGGATGAGTTCTTAATAACAATCAACAACAATAATTCAAATTATTTCAATACTAGGCAAAACTAGGCATCGCGTGTGTGCTTCGATTCGAGACTGCCTTATTTACCTATTTACTGATATCGGTATGGAGATAGGTATGTATTTATTTTCCTTTAATTGTAGGCAACCAATATTACCCTTTTAAGAATGCCTAAACACAAACAGTACTCAAGTAACAAACGACGACAAATGGCAAATTTAAATTTATAAACATTTATTAACCACTTAACATTTGTAAATCATTTCACTAGCGGTTGAGTGCGTGTTATGTTTTATTCATGCCAGGTATCGATTGAGAATAAATTATCCAATTTTCTTGAGTTTCTCATCTCGCCCTATTATTCTTTCAGCATGCTTGCGTTTATAGCGGCCATTCGGCAGTATATTGTTTACCCCTCATATGTCATTTCTCACATGTGGGCAACAATAGAAGCTCCTGTAAGTGTATTTGTTCTTATTCTCCTTGTGAAAACATTAAAGTAAATAAATGTCGGTTCCAGAAATGACGCACGAAGAATACGGCCCGTAAAAATAAGACAATAAAATAAAATAGCAAAGGGAAACAGTGGGAGAAAGTTTAGGGGTCTCCGAAAAGTGGAAATTTTTTGTAAAATGCCTATTTGTTTCACAATTTTTTACAAACTTTTACTCAAAATATTGGTACACTGTGTTGTATACAATGGGGATAGACAAACAATTCAATCGAAACAAGAATCATTTTTCTCTGACCAAAACATAACATAACTATCATAGAAATGTACGATACAAACATAGTTTTCTTTTGAAATCAATATTAGTAAAACATCTGTGAATTTTATTTTTGTCATAGGTATGTAAATTACGATTTGAAATAGGTACTTGGTTAGGTAAAAGTTCATAAAGAAAACTCATATAGTATCAGTGAGCTAGCTAATACATTGTAATATTTTTTTACCAAAAACAATAATTACATCTTCGTAAATAATACAACTCATTAAGAGATATTTTAGAATAATCAAAACTGTACACCCAAGGGGTACAACTACGGTACAAACTATTTATGACGTCAAACTTAAAATTGTGCTTACCATGTACACCATATAAACACTTCGCCATTTTTCATAACATAAACTGACGAGAAAAGGTAATTATTTACCATCCACAATTACATAATAATAAGTAATCTAATGACTTACTAAAAGTAAATTTTAAAGTTCAGTTAGAATTACTTTTCTAATCGCAATCGCAATCATTTATCAGAAATATACATGTATAGAAACTTTATTTTATTTGTGGATAATATTCAATATATATTATGTGAACCAGTTTGAAAATTATTTACGATATTTAAATTTTTTACCAATATACAAAGACTCCTATAGGGGAATAAAAAAATTCCTACAGTTACAAGTTGAAGTTTATGAGACGTAACAATGGTATTTGTAAATTATGTATGGTGTTAGGTCTAAGTGATATACTTATAATCTATAAAGTGTGGTATATATTACTAGTCACTGTTACTGGTACTAAACATTGTACAGTGATGGGCAACTTAAAGTCCCCACTAGTTGGGTTGCTCTCATTCTCTCGCGCCCCACCACAAATGATTAGGTATGTTTCGGAGTGGGAGTGTTGTTTGGAGATATACACCGTGGTACAAAAATAGGGTAAATAATAATTAATCCGATAATAGTTGCATTTGATATTTTAAAATATATTATTTTATTAATGATATGTATTTAACATTTCCTTTCCTTTCCTAGTTAAATAAGAATATTGAAGATTTTCTTTTAAAATAGAATGTTGAAAACCATTTACTTTATTAATCACTGTTCGCAACATTCACATACCTTCATATTTATTCTCGTAAATTGAATACATACAGGGCGGGCCTATAGCGATTATATTACTTCTATGCCATACGGATAAAAAATATTTTTTTGAGGAATTGAGAGGCGCCTTAAGAGGGACATTTAAAAAATGTTATGAAGTATATTTTAAGCATGATAATAATGAAATAATGATGGAACAGTAAACAATCTTCATTCTGATTCTATGTTTTATATATACAAAATCCATCAGACAAAATAACTAATGTTTCCGGGATTGAATCAAACATATACCTAAATTGCAAATGAAAATATAAAATTTATTAATAATTTATACACCATAAACGTAAAAGATAAAGATGATTTTTTTAAAAAAGAAGCAATGTTGTTTATATTATACCACTTTGTAATAATAATTGTGTATTACAATTATGTAGACCAAATCTAAATTGACTCATCATATATCTCTCTAACTATAAAACTAATATTAAAAATAATAAACGTAATTGTGCTTGGCGCATAAATAGCTAATAGTTTTCAATTAATTTAGATATATTAGTTATTAACAATGACTTTGGTATTCGATGTAAATAAAAACACGTTTTTAACAAAGTATATACCTACACAGATATATATTTTTTTAATGAAAATAAATATTTAAACGAAAAGAATATAATAATAACAGTAACACTAACAATGACGATAATAATAATAAAAGATAATAATAATCATAATAATATAAATTCACAAATTAATGAAGTTTATAATTTACTCAAAATTAAACTGACCATTGCAATGAACGATAATAAGTCGGTTGAAATCAGTAAATTAATCCCTGCAACTATTGAGTTATATTAGGCTGTTTGCAAATAAGCTCAGTACTCAGTGATGTTTTACGAGCAACAGCAAAAAATCGAACGAAGCACTTGCGGGAACAATTGAAATTCACGCATGCGTTCTAAATGCTACTACCATTTAACCAACAATTTAAATTTGTATAAAAAAACTCAATCTAGACAGAAACACGTGTAATAGACAAATACGTATTGTCTAATGGCTAATAAATGGTAGTAGCATTTAGAAGTTTTAGAACGCATGCGCGTGCGCGCATGCGTGAGTTTCAATTGTTCCCGCAGGTGCTTCGAAGTTTAGAACGCATGCGCATGCGCGCATAAGTTAATTTCAATTGTTCCCGCAGGTACTTTTTTCGATTTTTTGCTGTTGCTCGTAAAACATCACTGAGTTTATTTGCAAACAGCCTAATATGACTCAATAGTTGCATTTCAACCGACTTATTATCGATTCGTTTAAATATTTATTTTCTTTAAAAAAATATATATCTATGTATGTACTTTGTTAAAAACGTGTTTTTATTTACATCGAATAAAAGTGTCATTATTTTATTAATAACTAACATCTAAATTAATTGAAAAATATTAGCTGTTTACGCACCAAGCACCATTACATTTATTATTTTTAATATTAGTTTTATAGTTACAGAGATAGCAGATGATGAATGAATTTAGATGTTGAGATGTTTGATCTACATACTGTAATACACAACAAAGTGGTATAATATAAACAACATTGCTTCTTTTTTAAGAAAATCATCTTTATCTTTTACGTTTATGGTGTATAAATTATTAATAAATGTTATGTTTTTATTTGCAATTTAGGTAGTATATAATTGATTCATTTTCGAAAACATTATTTATTTTATCTGAAAGTCTTTGTATATACCTGTAAATATATCATTATTTCATTATCATCATGATTAAAATATGTATGAAATATAAAGAAGAGGCCATTGCGTTTTAAAACCATGTTTGATGCGGCCTTCCGAAACACCCTGTATACTTCATAACATTTTAAAAATGTCCCCCTTAAGGCGCCTCTCAATGCCTCAAAAAAATATTTTCTATCCGCATGGCATAGAAGTAATATAATCACTCTTAGCCCGCCCTGTATGTATTCAATTTACGACAATATTTATAAATGAATATCCCGAGTAAAGGAAAAAAAATTAAATATGCAGGTTGTGAACAATAGTTAAAAGAGTAAATGGTTTTTAACATTTTATTTTAAAAAAATTTTTCAATATTCTGATTTAACTAACCAAGGAAATGTTACGTTACAAATCACTAAAATAATAATTTTCAAAAATATCAAATGCAACTGGTATCAGACTAATAATTATTACTTACCCTATTGTACTATCAGAGTTTTTGGTGCCACGGTGTAGTATATCTCCACACCCCACTCCCAGTCCGAAACATTCCGTAATTATTTGTGGTGGGGTGCGATAGAATGAGAGCGACCAGACTGATGGGGACTTTAAGTTGCCCATCATTGTACCTACTAATATAGTACCATTAATCTATAGATATTACGAAAGTATCGCACTAGATGAAATCAAAGTTTTCACTAATGATTTTGTAGAAACTAACAACGTTGTGAAATTAAGTCCCTTCTAGCGTTGAATTACACCCGCAATATCCAGTACACAATAAAAATTATTATTAGTAGAACCATACTGATGGGTACTAATAAGTTCGAAACATGTCAGAATTTAATAAATTTAGTATTAATCTACGGTGAAATCCAGCTACAAAGACATAGCATCGTTATGCAGAAAGTGACAATTCGAAAAACAAATTTTAGCAAGCATTTGCAATGAGATGAAGAGTGAAGAACACCATTTCGATGACACTCTGTAACCAACAAGATCTGACGTATTGATCGTTTTTCCAAGTTCTCTCTTCGAAGTTAACTAATTTAAAAATTAATCACCCAGTACATAAAGATAATAGTGACTCTCTCTAATATTTAAAAACCTCGTAGTTCCATTTTTTCTTATTGCGTCACATCCGCGGCGGGCTGCTGCATGAAGGCAATTACTTCTAATGAAACGTTTCTACGTAGAGAAAAGAACCAATTGAAATTTCGCTGTCTCATCCTACTGATCATGAATTATTTATTACGCTAATGATCTGTCCAATTTGGGTTGCATCTGTGAGAATTGTGCAATTTATAATAACGCTATCGGCACGGGCTTACAGTTAAATTATGGACACAATCCTCAAAGGCTTCAGAAGTTATAACGGTGATTCTAGTAATGGAAATAGAAACTGCGGTGTTTAAATATTTATGTCTTCGTTTCATGAAACTGGAATTATGAGGATACTGACAATATTCTTTTATTTTTAAATAAAGCGTTAACAACTTACTGTATCTCTACCGCTGCACATTGGTGTACTAAACCGGTATAGAGCAAGTTTTATCGGTTGAAAAACAAATCTTATCCTATATTGCCTGTGCCTGTATCGACTAAGACCATACTAAGCTTTGAGTCATTATAGTTACATAGTAGTTAATTAACGCATTTCTTTAATATGAACCCTATTTTTATTGTTTGTTATTGGGAACTTTAAATGAAAATTATCTTTTAAAATTAGATATTTTAAGAGAGCAAAGATGATGAAAGATAAATTAAATTAGTTTATTACGAGTCTGTGGAAGGAAAAAGGCCTTATATTATAAAAGTTATAAATAAATCTAAAACAAATAATTAATATTCATATTCAAAAAACAAATTTATACCATCTTCTTTATTCAATCCTCGTACCTTATTATTTATTATTTACATGCATGTACATGTAAGTTCTGATAGTTCCGAAGAATTACTTCCGATAATTTTCTTCTGAACAAATATCGTACGAACTGTGCCGTTAATATACAGGGTGTTTCTTAAGGAGTTCAAAAATCCAAGGGCGTATTCTGTGGGTATGTAGGGTCTTGGGATAGCCATTGTCCAGTTGCAGGGTGTCAAAAATTTTTAAAAAAAATCAGTTTTTAATTTTTAATTTCTAAACCGCTTGCGATAATTTAACCAAATTCGATGTGCATATTTAGTATGACAGTAGGTATGAAAGAATTACCAGCTTTAGAAACTTACCAATGGCGGAGGTGTGGGTATCATCGATCTTTATTTGCCAAAAAAAAGTATATCACCCTGTATAATATTACAATTAGTATTACATTAAATAAGACGACGGCTTCTTATTATTATTGTTTTGCATAAGATATGTTTAAGTAATTTAAGTAACTTTAAAAATGCACTTGATCAAATAAATCAATTTTGTTGTTAATCCGTTTGGAATACAAAAAAGTGTAAAGAAACAAAAAGTGAAGATAATACAATGGCGCATATGATGACCTATTTTATATGTAATATTGCAAAGGGTGATATTTTTTTGCAAATAATGATCGATGATACTCATACCTCTGCCACTAGTAATTCTAAAGGTAGTATTTTTTTATTTCATACTGTCATACTAAATATGAACACCGAATTTGGTTAAATTATCTCAAGCGGTTTAGAAATTAAAAATTAGAAACGGATTTTTTTAATTTTTGACACGCTGTTCTAAGACCCCACATTTATATAACAAAAACCCTTTATTTTTTGCCACAGAATACGCCCCTGGATTTTTGACCTCTACTTAAGAAACACCCTATATACCACATATCAAAGTTTAGAGAATAATTTACCTTAGACAAAATACAACTAGTTATACACAAAAACTGGTATTCATACAAATCAAAATGTCGTTTACCTGTACCTGTAACTTGATTCATAAATAAGAAAAATTATGTCTAATATATCGATTCATGATGACAGATATCACTTACGGAAGAAAATTCCATCTAACCTACGCAAAGAAAAATTACTGCTATTATTAATAAAAAAATGCCAAAAGAGTAAACAAAGTTAAGGAGTATTTAGATTATTTATGTAAATGCCCATATTTATATTCCTCTAATTACACAATCATGAATTTAAACTCATAAATGTTAAAGAAATAGTATATTATGGAGAATAAGTGATACTTTATGTGCTAAGCGTGGAAAATTTGACGTACTTAGTCAGTCAGACAATCCATACGAAGCACAAAAAGTATCATATTCTCCGAACATCATATTCTAGTTTTTCTTCAAAGGTTATAAATTATCAGTAAAATGATTAAAATAACTAAGAAAAAAAACGAATTTTAAATAAAGAATGTAACATTGAACATTTAACTTATTTCAGTGTATATACTTATCATTACCACAGCACTAGCATTTATCAAAACAAATATTTAAAATTTGGCGTCGCGACCAAGAAATATTGTCATGAGTACTGATGTCACAAGAAATGGAAGATTCTTAAATGATGCAAATCTTCACAATTGTGCTTTTATTATAAATATTAATAATAAATATAAAAAGATAAATGTTCATTATTAAAATTGAATTCATAGTACAATAATGTGTTTATACGTTTAGGAGTATAAGTACTCCTGGTCATATAAATGACACATAATATTATTAAGTAACGCTTATATGACGTTTGAAGGAAAGTGTTTTTTTAATAAATTAATTACATCAATTAAAAAATGTTGTTTAGAAATAATAGCTTATTTATTGCAGTGGAAATAAAGGAGCGGTTTTGTAAATTTGTATTTGTGACACACAATTTGAACTTTGATTGTTATTTTGATGAGTTATATATCCTTTTGTCAGTCTGTGTATACCAAGTAACAATTTTTATCGAAATATCCAATAAAAAACTATCATTATAAAATGATGCTAAATTTCTCTCCGTGTAAAACATCGAGAGATTTACATCCAGATCGAAGTAATACCCTCTGCAAACAGCCTACAGATGAAATTACGATGCAAAACGCGGCTGTAACGAAGGGCCTAACAATCCCGGCTATTCATGCATAAACATTTAACTTGGACCCAGGTCCTATTTGGGTCTGCTAATCCTAATTAATGGCTATTAAGTGTTTCTTAGTGGATTGAAACCAGTCATTTGCACTGGCACAGGAAGCGGTCATATTTTTACACTCAACCATTAGTACTGACATAATCTCGATACAAACAGCACTTTGGAACTAATTAGTTTCATGCTTAATAAATAAAAAAACATATTTTTGCTCTGCGTTTTTGCCTGACGCATTTTCAGTCTTTATTGTCTACTACTAAAGTGTCATTTAACCCTAGGAATTACATTCTTTCACTCTTTGGAAATTAAAAAACGAGAATAGTTAGTTATAAGGATCCTAACGAAAATCAATCTGGCACTACCCGAGACGTTAGCCGAGTTTGATAACACGGCTTGTGCAATAATGACCGTTTATGACCCGATTTACATAAATTAATTTATTTGCTGATATCAATAATTAAGATCCTCAAAAATCAAATTTGAATGCAATGACATTTTTATATAGATAATTTCATATCATTTTAAAATAGTCATTGTTTCATTGACAACTATCGAATTGTTTATATATTGTTGGCGGTTTCCTTATATATATATATATATATACCA
>NW_019417668.1:90739-92114 GCF_000390285.2 Anoplophora glabripennis | reverse complement strand
TATATATATTATTTATTATTATTATATATTATTATTTTTTAAATATTTCTGTCACTGAAATGAATTTAATGAAATCAGCGGGGTGCAGGCGTGTGGGGCGGCAGCGGGATGCCTGCGTCATAGGGGGGAGCAGGCGGCAGGATACGGCCTACGATTCTGGAAGCCGGCAGCGGGAGGCGGCAGCGGCAGCGGCGACGGCCTCTTGGTACCAATCTTTTTGTTATAAGTTGCCGGCTGCTTTAAGCATGTCACCACAAGTTTGTCTAGAGTCTGGGGACTGGAGCGCGGTATAAACATTAAAGGATGGTGGTAATAAATAATGTGAGAAGTTATTATGTTGTTGTTGTTTCTAAGAAATACTTGATAAGAACATGGTTCTATAGCGGATGTCGGCTAAACTCAAAGAGCGGAATGTGTGGATGATGATGTCACAGTCATGAGGTCACCTATTTTTCAGTAGCGACAGCGAGATGCAGGCCTCTTGGTACCAATCTTTTTGTTATAAGGTGGAAAATATAAGAAACGAGCGCGTTGGATTAAGATAATAACATGATGCTGATGTAACTTTTCCTGGATTGTGGCCACAGCTGTGCGTATGACTAATACCAGATAAGATGTTTTAATATAAACAAAGCGGAGGCTTCAGATAAAAAATCGACTAAAAGTACTCATGACAAAAATATTATTTAAAAAAATAAATCCCGTGTCGAATCAACACATATGGGTTGTTTGGTTTTAGCGTTTGCTTTAACACTCTCTTGGATGCATAAAAGTTTTATTTTTTAATGTACACAAACATATTTCTCCGGCTTCATATGAGAACGTGACTATAAAGTAAACAAATTTTGATCATATAGTTATTATCGCATAAAATAATATTACGCCGACAATCGAATATTTACGTATAAAATATCAGTTGGGAAGGGTTAGTTTATGCTATTATTAGAGTATGCAAATACAGGGTGTCCACCGAAAGGCGTTTTAAATGGATTTTACATTTGAATTATTTGAAAAGATTATAACAGCTATTTTTTATTGTAGAGGTTGGCATGACTCACGTTCTTGGAAAACAATGATGACGTCATAATCATTTCCAGCCCAGGTGTTGTTTTTATTACAGTTATGTAAACAAAATGTATGATTTATTACCTTTTTCTTGGAATTTTGTCGTGCTTTTAAGCAGTTATGTAAACAAACTTCAAAGGCGGTGTGCGCCATAATTTTTTCTCGGAAATTGATATATAGATGTATTTCTTGGAAAATACGTGACCAAAGCGTTGTTTATATTACCGTTATGTAAACAAATACATGATTTATTACCCTTTTCTTGGAATTTTGTCTGGCTTTTAAACAAGTTTCAACCTGTAGCTGTGGT
>NW_019417668.1:72763-89736 GCF_000390285.2 Anoplophora glabripennis | reverse complement strand
ACTAAAAGTACTCATGATAAAAATATTATTTAAAAAAAATAAATCCCGTGTCGAATCAACACATAAGAGTTGTTCGGTTTTAGCGTTTGCTTTGATACTCTCTTGGATGCATAAGTTTTATTTTTTAATGTAATGTTCTCCAGCTTCATATGGGAACGTGCCTATAAAGTAAACAAATTTTAATCATGTAGTTATTATCACATAAAATAATATTACGCCGACAATCGAATATTTACGTATAAATATCAGTTGGGAAAGATTAATTTATGCTATTATTAGAGTATCCATATACAGGGTGTTCACCGAAAGGTATGTTTTAAATGGATTTTACATTTGAATTATTTGAAAAAATAATAGCAGCTATTTTTTATTGTAGAGGTGGACATGACTCACGTTCTTGGAAAACAATGATGACGTCATCACCATTTCCAGTCCAGGTGTTGTTTTTATTACCGTTATGTAAACAAATATATGATTTATTACCCTTTTCTTGGAATTTTGTCTGGCTTTTAAACAAGTTTCAACCTGTAACTGTGGTCCTAGCGTGGGAACTTGTAGATAAGCGGGTGATGCAATATTTCATAATGTTGCACAATATTGTGTGTAATGGATTTAACAGCTCAGATTTTTTTTGCTAAACGAAAATTTACAAACTGGATAAAACAGTAGACTGGAACGTCTCCAGCTCATTCTAGTTTGAGACTCTGGAAGTATCGAATTAATTGCTAAATAAAAAACATGTTTCTTTGTAGCAGAGAAGCATTCATTAGAACTAACCAAATCGAAGTGGATACAAAATATGAAATATCCGACATCAGCATTGTCTCGGAAAAGTTTGGATCTCGAGTAATAATAATAACACTGACAGCGGGTAAAGGCAGTTCTACAAGCTATAAAATAATAATTTTCGAACTTTGCTGAATAACGGATTAGAATATATGAAGAGGTTAAATGAATTCCTGGTAAATATCCAATGTTTAAAGGAAGACATCAAGTACATTGAGATTGTGAGGAAGATACGTAATATCCACATCACCGATCAAAAAAGAGGGTCCAGTTCGACAATCATACCAACACCCGGTACATATTCCACTAGGCTTACACCCACAGGACAGCTATAGGTGTTGATGCAATATATCGAGTCTGATTTCAAGAAAGGATAATAAAATTCTTATATTATCGAACCTGTACTTGGAAACGAAATAAATCAAATTTAACCTCTTTAATATGTATGATATAAATATTTAATAAAATAATTAAAATTATTATCTTTTTATTTTCCCTTTTCCCCCTTAAAATAAAAAATAAATAAAAAATCTGGTATATTTTAAACTCATTTATTAAATCATTAAATACAGTGATATATACTTAATAATAAAAAGAATTATAGATAATACAATAAATTTAAATAATGGTTACTGAACAACTGTCATACACAAAACTAATCAATAATTATTCACGTGGTGCAATTAATTTAGCTTCCAGAAGCTCCTCGATGATGCGTTCATTTCATTTACATGATTGGAATTTCCCGCTTCTTGGGAGGCCATTAAAAGTTGAAGTCGATCCACCAGTTCGCTGGGATCGTTCCAATACACGTAGTCGATAGCGTTATCTGTGACATTCATCATTAGCTTACTGCCGCCACCACGCCATGTCGGTGTCTTTGAAGAATCGGCTTTATGACATATTTATATTTCCAGCCTGATATCAGCTTTGATGAGTCATAAAACAATCTGTTGGCACTAGTATTTCTAATGATGTCAGCATATTTCTTTCGCTCGTGTAAATTTTGAGTGGACGCTTCTTAAACAACAATTCAAAGAGGCCCCTCGTTCCCTCATATTCGCTGTCCTTTATTAGCACATTATCGTCAACGAATTGGACTTTAGAATCTCCGATATAGAAGTCATCTTCGTTGAGATTGTATCTGATGCCATACTTTACGTCAAAGCTATCTTTAGTATCATGCACCAGTCCGGATATGTAGAATTTAGGCAGATCGTGGAATTTCTCAAGATATTCCTCGTCAAAATTGGATTCTTCGATGCCGCCGTCCCTCTCGGTGGGGTCGGGATCCATATAGTTATCGCTATCGGCATTACTCGTTGTTTCTTCTATCTCACTCTTTGGTTCGGACTTCTTTATCTCCTGTTTTACGACGGGCAAGGTCGACAGCTGCGACTGAGGTGTTGATACTTGTTTGATATTCGTAGCAATCGTTCGAAGTGGGGCCGTGATGGGTGCAAAAGATTTTTCAACCAGCTGANCGATGTCGGTGTCTTTGAAGAATCGGCTTTATGACATATTTATATTTCCAGCTATTTCCGCCCGATATCGGCTTCGATGAGTCATAAGACAGTCTGTTGGCACTGGTATTTCTAATGATGTCAGCATATTTCTTTTCATCGTCGCTCGTGTAAATTTTAAGTGGACGCTTCTTAAACAACAATTCAAAGAGGCCCCTCGTTCCCTCATATTCGCTGTCCTTTATTAGCACATTATCGTCAACGAATTGGACTTTAGAATTTCCTATGTAGAAATCATCTTCATCGGGATTGTATCTGACGCCATACTTTACGTCAAAGCTATCTCTAGTATCATGCACTAGTCCGGAAATGAAGAATTTGGGCAGATCGTGAAATTTTTCAAGATATTTCTCATCATTGTCGGTGTCCTCCTTGCGGAGGTCTGTGTTCGTATAAATATCACCATCAGTGTTACTTGTGGACTCATCTATCTCACTATTTGGTTCAGACTTCTCTATTCCATGTTTTATGACAAAGTTGACAGCAGCGACTGAGTAGGGTTTACACAGCTATGTTTTTTCCTATTCTTGTTGTATCTATTTGTTCTTCTGCCTGTTGACTATGGTCACGCATGTGAGCTTTAAGTTATCTGCTCTTGCAAACTGTTACAAACAAATTTTTTGGATTTGTGACCATTCATGTGTCGACTTAGGTTGCTTAACAGGGTGAAGGTTTTACCACAAAATTTACATGTATTCATGTTGGTTGTATGATAGCAAATGATGTTCACAATGAAGAGTAGCTACATATACCGGGTGATTCAGCTAAAACTCCGCGGGCTAATTACTTGAAACAAAATAAGATATATACGTTCTCCGAGTTCCATTTGTTAAATATACAGAGTGATTTTATTTTTGTGTAGAAATAATGCCTTTGGGATGGACGTCGCCGGCGTCGGGACGCCGAGAAAATATTTTTTCATTGCAGGAACTTTAAAAATATAACTATCTAAAAGTAAAGTCTTTTTTCAACATTTTTTGTCATATACACTTTTTCGTCAACATTAGTATTTTTTGAGATGTCCCATTATTTATTTTGAACACCATATTTTTTTAAATACAGTTTCGTTGACTTTTACTTGAAGTTCTGTATAGCAGTATTTATAAAGAACACTGTTCAACATGATGCAGTTCAGATGCAGTTACTGCATTCGAATTGCCCTAATGCTTACATTCGTAAATGATACAATATGCAATATTATCTAGTAGGTTTATGTCACTTTTGTTATTTATATAATTGTCAAATAACCAATAAATTGTATGACAGTTTAGTGGTAATCAGGTTTTCTGTTTGTGCTTTATTAAAAAAAACGCATTATGGTTCAATATAGTAATGCCGAAAAGTTTGATATTATGATGATTTATGGTGAATGAAGAGCTGCTACTAGATTGTATAGGCTACGATATCCTAATCGCCGACGACAGCCAAACGACAAAATATTTAAAAATTTAGCAACAAATTTAATGCAATATGGCAGCTTTCAGAAAAGTAAACGTGACCGAGTACGGACTATCAGAAATAATGATAATGTGGCACAAATTTTGCAGACTGTTGAGAACAATCCAACAATTTTCTTAAGGAATATTTCGGAACTGGAATTTCGTATTCCTCCTGTCAGAGAATGCTCTCTGATAATAGGTTCCATCCATTCAAAGCAACCATTGTTCATCATTTGAGACCCGATGATTATCAACGCAGATTAGATTTTCTTGCTAATTTTTCCGTATTGTACGAAGAAGATAATACCATAACGAAGAAAATACTATGGACTGATGAAAGCCGTTTCCATAACAATGGTGTGGTAAATATGCACAATTGTCATTATTGGTCAGACGTAAATCCAAAATGGACCAAAATATCTCACAACCAAAATATTTTTGGAATTAATATTTGGTGTGGTATTTTGGATGACAATTTAATAGGACCATATTTTTATGAGGGTAAACTAAATGGTCAAATGTATTTAAACTTCCTCCAAAATGAATTACCCGAGTTATTAGAAAACATCTCTATTAATGTGCGGCGCAGTTTGTGGTTTCAGCAAGACGGTGCTCCCCCACACAATACAAGAATTGTCACAGATTATTTGCACGCCACATATGGCGACAGGTGGTTTGGAACAAATGGACCAATTTGTTGACCTGCACGTGCACCAGACTTGACTCCCCCTGACTTTTTCTTGTGGGGGTCATTTAAAAAATATTGTGTATGAAGAGCCAATAGAGGATTTGGCCGATTTATGCAACAAAATTCAGGCAGCCTGTACTGCAATTGACCTTCACACATTATTGAGTGCCTGTAATACCGCACTGAGACGACGATTCGAAATGTGTCTACCAAAATGGAGACAATTTTGAACAGCTCCTTTAGTGTACTAATTCATTTTAATCATTTTACTTATAGTTTTTTTAATTTTCTTGAATAAAAGTTTATTAGTAAGTTAATATTCTTTAACAATAGTAAGATGTACTTTGTACCTTTATTCAGTACTTATTAGTGATATTATTTTTGCAAAATTTCTGAACTTAAAATTCTTTTTTTCAAATCATACCGATTTATTAATTCCTAATATTTAAAGTAAAAGTCAACGAAACTGTATTTAAAAAAATATGGTGTTCAAAATAAATAATGGGATATCTCAAGAAATGTTGACGAAAAAGTGTATATGACAAAAAACGTTGAAAAAAGACTACTTTTAGTTAGTTATATTTTTAAAGTTCCTGCAATGAAAAAAATATTTTCTCGGCGTCCCGACGCCGGCGTCGTCCATCCCAATTGCATTATTTCTACAGAAAAATGAAATCACTCTGCATATTTAACAAATAGAACTCGCAGAACGTATATCTTCTTTTGTTTCCAAGTAATTAGCCCGCGGAGTTTTAGCTGAATCACCCGGTATACATAGATGATAACTCATAATTAGAAAGAAAAAATAAGAGCAATGAGAACAAGTGAGGACAAGTGAGGACAACAATTAGGGAAAGTGAGGACAAGTGAGGACAACAACTAGGGAAAGTGAGGACAACAATGAGGACAAGTGAGGACAAGCGAGTACAACATTGAGGACAACAATGAGGACAACAATTAGGGAAAGTGAGGACAAGTGAGGACAACATTGAGGACAAGTGAGGACAATATTGAGGACAAGTGAGGACAAGTGAGGACAAGTGAGGACAACATTGAGGACAAGTGAGGACAACATTGAGGACAAGTGAGGATAACATTGAGGATAAGTGAGGACAAGTGAGGACAAGTGAGGACAACAATGAGGACAAGTGAGGACAACAATTAGGGAAAGTGAGGACAAGTGAGGACAACAATGAGGACAAGTGAGGACAAGTGAGGACAACAATGAGGACAAGTGAGGACATGTGAGGACAACATTGAGGACAAGTGAGTCCAACATTGAGGACAAGTGAGGACAACATTGAGGACAAGTGAGGACAACAATGAGGACAAGTGAGGACAACATTGAGGACAACAATGAGGACAAGTGAGGACAACATTGAGGACAAGTGAGGACAGCAATTAGGGAAAGTGAGGACAAGTGAGGACAAAAATGAGGCCAAGTGATGCGATTCATGATCAGCTGAAATGGGTTCGAGATTAAAATTTCATATCTGTAATGCCATTTATGCTTAGTTCACCTTCACAACATAAGATTTTTTACTTAATACTCGGAAATATGAAGACTTGATGAGAATAGCCAGAGGATGAATAACCAAGGTGACTGCTTTTAACTGCTAACCTTAAATGACTGAAAAGAGAGATAGCAATAGTCTGTTCGTGGCTAACAGAGAAAAAGAACAGAGACCCATTGAATGGAAAATCAAAACAGAATAAACAGATGGAGGCTTACGAAATTAAATTATTAAAATAAATACAATTATTATGTTGGTAGGAGAAGTCAGATAATATTTGAATGAGTCATAAGTTTGAAAAAAAATATGTTTAGTCAAACCAGAACATGCTTACCATCCATTTAAAAAACAGTTACTATACTTTTACTATTGGTCGGTGATGTATCTAAGTGATATACGAACTTAGTGTGATGTACATGATGTTACTTTAGAACAAAGCCTAGTACATATTACGTTACTCAATCAGATAATTGAATTAATTGAACATATTTGAATCAGCTACTTCAGGTAACATACAGTGAACATAGTTATATTTTATCTCAAATATTCATAACTTGATTCAAAGAAAAACCATATAAAATTAAACTATTTAAATAAGTATTCGTTTGTTTCTATTATAAATATTAGTCCAATTTAGTCCAATGAACTATATACAGGATATTATGTCATATATACATTTATCATCAAGATATCAATATAGTACCATTTTAATTATACCTGTTTGTCTTGACATATACCTATATGTCTTTATCAGTTCCAACATTTATCCTGGAATTTGATACGAACAGATTTAAATTAGAATAAAAGATTTCTCATATCAAATATCATATATCATCGTAAAGATGGATTTTTTAAACGATATATATAATTGTTCGATAGGAGTTAGGAACCTAAAAAAATCCTAGAGGAGAGCTTGTATTTCTCCCTCCACCACTCATTATTTTTCATTGATAACAGCATTATAATGAGGGATGTAGAGTTTTTAAATTCATTCTTCCATTTTGTACTTCGGCTGACTAGTGTCGGTGAGATGTAATTTGCTAGTGAAGAGGGTCACTCTAAACAAATACTAGCTGCAATAATCTAAAAGGACTCCTGTAATCGTTGGTTTGTTTACAACATTCGTTGACGTGAAACATCTTACCATATAGTTACATGCAATTATTAATTTTATGTGAATATCTGAAAAGTTATTTAAGATATCAGAATGTTAGTGATACTAAAAAATTTGAAATAACAAATAGGTGATAATCATCCTGTATATAAAGATGAAAGAACAAGTATATAAGCAGTAAAGTGGATATGATTAACTTTTAATTCATTTGACTACCCTCTTCCGATCGTTAAATTGCACTATTAAATGAGGAGAAAAATATGTTGTCTTCTCTACAGATGGAAGAAGTAGTAAAATCAAGATTTACTGAATGAGTTCCATTTAAGATGGTAAACTGTAAAGCTTAACTTCATGTATCAATTTCGTCAGCCATGAAATGGAATGAATCAATAAATTTCAGCTTGATTCGAAAGAGGTGCATCGAATATTTAACGAAGAAACATATTTCCTTGAGATTATTTAAACTCTTGAGACAGACTTAACAGTATAATTGTGCAGGTCAAATACAAGTTATACAGAAAAATAAATGAGTGATAGACTCATTTCAGATATTGTCTTTAACCACATGACTACTATTTTTTTTATACATTTTGACATTTTAAAATTTGATGTCAGAATATTATTCTCCTAATATATTGAAACAGTAAAGGTAAGACATTAAAACAAGCATAAAATGATATGATTTGAAAAATAATGGCATCACAATAGATATTCATTTGATATATATTTAGTAATTCTTATGATAACTTACTGCAATCAGCTGACATATAACGTTAATATTAAGACATGCTCAACGTCTATCCTCACCCCCACTTATCCCACACTGAAATGTTTTTTATTGAATATTTTTCTTTTTTATTTTTTCCTTGTCACACACATATTTAAAGAATATTATTATTTTTTATTGAATATTTTTTCTTTTTTTCTTTTCATACTTTTTTAAAGAATATTAATGTTTTTATTGAATATTTCTCTTTTTATTTTTTCCCTGTCGCACTCATATTGAAACAATATTAATGGTTTTTATTATTATTACTTAAAATTAAAGTGAAATAAAACACATATATAAAAATGTATAAGTTTATTAATTAAATAATACATTTTTTTTCCTTAATATATATAATATATTTACAAAAAACAATATCTATATACAATACAATAACAAAAAAAATATTTACAAATAATATTTATTTAACATATATAATGTCTGAGAATAATCTCCAACTAATTTTGATGCCCATTTGCTGCTGTCTGGACCAGATGACTATCCAACACCTTGACCATTGGTACCCTTGGACACGTTCTCCTGGAGCCATACCATCAGCTGCCTGTGTTTCATTAGTTTTTACATTTAATTTAAAAATTAAATTATTTTCTTTAATTTCCCGGTGCAAAGTTTCCAAAAAATTATATTGAGTAAAGTAGGCGGCCTCACAAACGGCCTTATCTATTGACCAATCGATTTCTTTGTAATTTAGAAAAATATTTTTTGCCGACAAACATATGTCGATCGACCAATGACGGATCACAGTTGACCAATAATTTTTCCAAATAATACCGATTAAATAAATATCGAGGCTTTCCTTTTAGAAAATATCTTGCAGTTGTTCGATAAATATATCGTATTGAAGTTTTTTGGCAAAGATTTTTTTCATCAACCCGATGTTACATTTATCGCGCAAAGCTAGCCAATATATTGCACGGTCGGGAATCACGATTTTTTCCAGAATTTTTTCTCAACTAATTGAAAATTATCGTCAATAATAGCTTTTTGAAGGAAATCTTCGTAAGTTTTTTGTGAAATTTTAACAAGTTCGTATTGCAATTGAATATCTACGTCGGCCATCGCGAACAACGGTAGAAAGACGAATGATGTCAATCTTTACTATATCGCGCTATTTATTTCGACTTAGAACTCCATGGGAGTGGTCGAACAAGTCGCTGCTTGTTGGAAATTATATCCCCACGGGATCGTGTCTGTGGTGACGTAATTTATTATGCGCTTGTCATCGTACGGACTGAGAGCCAATTTATTTTGTTTAATTGTATATAAATCGTGATGTTTGGAACGTATAAGTCTCTGCTCTTTAACCAGTGTGTTTTGATTAAATAGGCAATTCGTGAAATCTTCGAAAGTAATGTTTTACGGCTGAAAGTCCTTTGAAACGCATATTTGAGGGTTTTCCCTCGACTTTATACAAGTACATTTTAGCTCTGAGCCCGGCATATTCGGTAACTATTCTCCCACAGCTTTCATCTTTCATAAGACCTAGTACTTTTTTATTGACGCGAGGCATACCGTACGCATTATCTTCGGGGTAGTCTGATGTATCAAACAGCTGGATGTCTCTCTTCATGCTCTCGTAAATGTCAATGTCCGTGAATTCGTATATTAAACTGTCAGTGTCCGTGTACAATAATTTAGC
The DNA here is from genome assembly GCF_000390285.2 of Anoplophora glabripennis. Lineage (NCBI taxonomy): Eukaryota > Metazoa > Arthropoda > Insecta > Coleoptera > Cerambycidae > Anoplophora > Anoplophora glabripennis. Next base: position 80,246 of record NW_019417668.1, on the reverse strand, counting down.
CTGATTGCTGAAATTTTGTTTAATATAATCGTAATGGAAATCGTAAAGTATAATTTTGGAAAGGTCCAGAATACTAAATCAAACATAAATCGGCTTGTTGAACTTAATTTTGAGTCTGTTCATCTCTACTATAACCATGTCTTCATCGAAAATTGTTAAACTGAAAATTTGGTTTCGCGATCAAATTTTTTGCCCCATATCGACCCTCCCATTGTGTGACCAGTTTAACGTCTTTATGTTTTCGCACATTTTCCATGGTTTTACCAAAGACAGAATTATTCATTAATTTATAGAAATTTTTCTCAAATTCGTTAGTCGCCTGTTTCCGTAAATCCGTATTTAAATTTATGTATTTTTGTAACCAAGCCGATTGGTTGAATTTAAGAATTTTGTGTACTTTAGTAATCTTTAATCCCCGCTCAATACACCGTTTCAATTGTCTGTAATGGATAACGTAACCGGTTTTCGAAAAAAGTGTTGTCAATAATTTTGATTGTTTGCCTCCTGGGGGAACCATTTGTTCCGGGCACAGGGGTAAGTCTTTGTGGAGTTCATGAAGTTCGGCTGGGTACTCAATGTCCACTTCTAAAATATAACCGATTTCAGCATCATCTGCTAAATCGGTTATATTCAAGTTGTAGAATTGATCGACAGGTACCCACTCGAATCCCCCGGTTGGAAGGGGAAGAGACATCGCCGCGCCGTATAAGTTATTTACATCATAGTACATGATGTACTTATCGGGTTCGTCCGGATTGTATGCCTCACCCATGTACTTGTTGATTAGCCTTTGAGTACCGGTTTGACACTTGGGCTACGCCACCTCGGATCCCCTTCTCGATAATTAAAACTTCGTCAATGTCCGTCAGTAATTCTAATGTCTGTATAGTAGTTTTGAGCATGGAATCAAAGGCCAGACCGGGGGAGGTATAATAATGTAAAGGCTCAAGACCGTAAGTTTTTAGACATTTTCACGGAAATTTTCGAAAATATCAGCCAAAAGTAGAACATCAGTTTTCAGGTACAAGTCCGAATATTCCTCCAAATTTTGAATGTTAAATGTATTCCAGACATTTAAAGCGTGCTCGTAATCGCTGTCTGAAATAGCTTCGTCAGTCAGTTTACTATAAAAATCGTCTTTAGTCAGTAATGTTGCGTCATGTAATTTTTCCCACGAATTTAGGTAATGGTAAGGAAAAACACCTTTCCTGGTCAAAAGGCGGAAAGTCTCCTCCGAATCACAATGAGATTTAGTGATTCTTTTTTGGCTGTCATCGAGGTATGAGGCCAACTTTTCGATTTTGTCAGCCATAAACCGGAAAGAATCTATAAATCTCAATTTGATTCTGGTATCCTTTACGTCTTTTGTGAAGGAAATGTATTTTTCCTTATTTATTGGTAAAAGTGAAATGTTACCCTCAAATGACGTAGCCAAGTGACGTATGATTAAGTGACTGTCGTAAGAAGACAAGCAATGAAAAACGACCGGTATAACGTGACTGTCCGTATAATTTAAGTTACAAGAATTATGACAAGGCCCCCGGTAGACCGAATTTAGATGTGAATGATCCATAATTTTGATATCGAAACTGGTAAACGGTTTTTCGCAAATGTGACAAAATTTCGCGTTGTCATGTTCGAATTTTTGCGCGGCAGTCAAAGGCTCCATGGGCTTCGGGTGAGATAGGATGTTATTCACCTCGTCGGCAATATGTTCAAGTTCCCGGACGAACCACTCCTGGCAATCACTACCCCGATACAATTTAAAACGCGAGAGACTATCATCATATGAACATTTAAGATAATAGGCGACACTAAACGCGGTATGTTTTTGTACATTTCGAGTATTTAAATTTAGATCGTTGTTCTCGTCACACGGTTCCAAAATGCATTCAAAATCTGCATAAACGGCGAACGGTACCCTCTCTTTGAAACGATAATTTTTAAACTGTAAAAATTTTTCTTGCTCACCTGGTAGTTCTACTTTGCAAGTATTTGTTTTATAATTGCAATATATTATGTGATCATCTAAAAGACGCTGCTCGGAGAAGTGATTAAGACAACGATTGCAAATATGTTGTTGGCCGTTATGTTTAGATATTTGTTTGGATAATAAACGCGACATGTTTTTTATCCACGCAAAGTGATAAACAGGTGTTTCATCGTCATCGTTGTCGCTATCTTGAACCGAATATGCCGGGACCATTAGTAAATTTATAACTCGTTTGCTATCGTTTTTACTCAAGCATACCGGTAGGACTTCCTTCTTATCAATGCCGTACACATTAATTGCCAAGTTATTTAGACGCTCTAATTTTGGAATTTGTTTCAAAGTTATAGGAAATTCTATGTCGTCAAATTTTAATATGTCACGAAAATCGGGATATGACGAAATTCTATATATATGTGCTTTAGCTGGATGTAGAGCAGAGACTATGCTCCATAAAACACAATATTCATCATTATTCTTTACGTTAACAATACAATTTTTTCTTTTAATAAACTCGGGCATCTCGACGTACGTTGACGAGCCCACGGTAATCGGTGAATAATTATTTATATTTACACGCAACCCGATAATTTCCAACAAAGTCCAGCCGCTATTACGATGTTCAAAGCTTTCGAGTTTGTGTAGTATAGGTTGAACAACATTGTCTTCCCACCACTGTTTTATATTTGTACTGCGGTCAATAATTTCGTTTTTTGTCCCGAATGATTTTAAATCTACTTCCCCGTCATTTAATTTTACGAAATTTCCTTCAAAAACTAAATTTACTTTAATTAACGAGTCTTTTAAGGCATTTTTCGCTTTTATAGAAAAACTACGAAATGATTTTTTTAGAAACTGTTTAGGTTCCTTGAGACTAACGTTCACGATGATTCCCGACCGCACACGACTCTTGAAGCACGATTTCACATCTTGCCACACCAAATTCTTCTTGTTGGGACGCACTACCGAACCTCCGGACACTTTATTTTTAATTTTCAGTTGTTTTAGCTGTTCACGATAATATTTCAGCACCGCCAAATTGTTTTCCAAACGGAATATATTCTCGTTCTTATCAATTTTGTGAATTTTAATTTTGATGGCCTCGTTTAATACGCCGATATTTTTATTTATAATTTTGATATGTCTGTTGATCTCGTCATCGGTCTTCAACAGAGTCAACGATTTTTTGGTCAGTTTAATAATTTTACAGCTGACATCACACACGGTCTCGGCAACTGACATTTTGTATTTCAATAAAAAAAGTTTAACACGACTTTGAAAAGCAAACAAAACAATCACGTGCACTCGAACAAATTTCGAAAGCAAATGAGACCTTTTCACGAGTCCACAGGCTTTTATAGTCGACGCGTTCGGCTATTTCCGGTTATAACCGGTTATTTCCGGTTATATCCAGTTTTACATCAAAAGCCTCTGAAACGCTGGACAGATAAAGCCATTGCACAACATTATGCAACATTATGAAATATTTCATCACCCGCTAATCTACAAGTTCCCACGCTAGGACCACAGCTACATGTTGAAACTTGTTTAAAAGCCAGACAAAATTCCAAGAAAAGGGTAATAAATCATGTATTTGTTTACATAACGGTAATATAAACAACGCTTTGGTCACGTATTTTCCAAGAAATACATCTATATATCAATTTCCGAGAAAAAATTATGGCGCATACCGCCTTTGAAGTTTGTTTACATAACTGCTTAAAAGCCCGACAAAATTCCAAGAAAAAGGTAATAAATCATACATTTGTTTACATAACTGTAATAAAAACAACACCTGGGCCGGAAATGGTGATGACGTCATCATTGTTTTTCAAGAACGTGAGTCATGCCAACCTCTACAATAAAAAAATAGCTGCTATTATTTTTCCAAATAATTCAAATGTAAAATCCATTTAAAACATACCTTTCGGTGGACACCCTGTATATGGATACTCTAATAATAGCATAAACTAACCTTTCCCAACTGATATTTATATGTAAATATTCGATTGTCGGTGTAATATTATTTTATGTGATAATAACTATATGATTAAATTTTGTTTATTTTATAGGCACGTTCCCATATGAAGCCGGAGAAATATGTTTAGTGTATTAAAAAAATAAAACTTATGCATCCAAGAGAGTATCAAAGCAAACGCTAAAACAGAACAACTCATATGTGTTGATTCGACACGGGATTTATTTTTTTTTTTAAATAATGCTTTTGTCATGAGTAATTTCAGTCGATTTTTATCTGAAGCCTCCGCTTTTGTTTATATATTAGCATCTTATCTGGTATTAGTCATACACAGCTGTGACCATATTCCAGGAAAGTTACATCATCATGTTGTTATCTTTAACCCACGCGCGCTAGCGCTTGTTTCTTATATTTTCTACCTTATAACAAAAAGATTTATACCAAGAGGCCGTCACCGTTGCCACCGCCGCCCCCCGCAGCCCGCTGCCGGCTTCCAGCATCGCTGGCCGTATACGGCCGCCTGCTCCCCCCTATGACGCGGGCATCCCGCTGCCGGAAGCCGGCATCGCGCTGCTACCCCACACGCCGGCACCCCGCTGCCGCCCCAGGCGCCTGCCCCCCGCTGCCCACCCGCCGCTGCTCATGCATGCACCTGCTGCCGCCTCTGACGTCACGCTCCTCGATGCCGACCTCCTGGTGGTCATTGCCGATGACGGACCCCGGCTTCTTCTTCTGCATTCCGCACCTGCACCCCGCTGCCCCCCGCCGCTGCTCATGCACGCACCTGGTGCCGCCTCTGACGTCACGCTCCTCGATGCAGACCTCCTGGTCATTGCCGATGACGGACCCCGGCTTCTTCTGCAATCCAGATCCCCCACCCCCGCACCCCACTGACACTTCTTCAGCGTGACCTTGGAGCTGCTGCTGGAGATCTGGTGCCAGCTCCGGATGGCGGCAGCCCGGTGGTAGCCTGGAGTGACCTTGAAGTGCGTTGGTAGCCCCACTGTTTAACTACTAGAGAGGGATATAATTTATTTAAATAATTTTAATATGAATATTTATTCGGGAAACAAGGAAGATTTATACCTGTGGTACATTAAACGAATTTACAACATAACATGGGGATTTTTTTTAATTGCAGAAAACAAAATAATTGAAAATGTATTACACTTTTTGTACTCGAGTAAATTTATAAGATCCTATGAGTGCAGTGCTTGATTCAATGCTTGAGTATACCATTGGGATACACGAGGCTTTACCGTAGAAGAAATACTTATAGAATTATTCAGTCCGTTTTAATAATAAACAACAACTACACAGATGGGCAGCGATTCTAAATAAACTAAATTAAAATTATTTTTGTATGCTATTCTATCTTCTTATTTAGTTACTGTTAAAAACATTTACAGATGTTCCAAAAAATAACACAGCCCCACTAAAAAAAAAGTGTCAGGTCCGAAAGACAAGACCATGGTATCCATATGGTTTTGGGGTTGCTGAATCCGAATCCGGTGTCCGTTTGACACAATTAGCTCTGGTTTAAGGTTAGTTCAAGGTCAAATGTAGAAAATTAATTTTCAACAAACTAAACCTACGTATCTATACGTTCTTGGATTCGCCTAATCCGAATCCGGTGTCCATTTGACCTGCCACTTTGTTATGGGGCTGTGCAATTACCTAATTGTTTTCTCAGGGTGATCTTTCTACTGTAAGAAACGAGGTGACCGTGGGCCTCCACGCGAGCTGACGCAGCTGGACCTCGAACGTTTATTGTTTATGAAAGATTTTTAAACATTAGCCGATACATTTTTATGAACGGAAATAGTTTTAGATTTTAAGCAGTTAGTTGTTCAGAGCGATTGATAAATACAACACAATGCAACAGTGCATTCAATTGTCGTATTTTTATTTGTCATCCCTTTGTTTTAACAAGACAGCGGTAGGAGGACTACCCCATGATTCGCCCCAAAAACTGTTTATGACGCCGTGAGTGGAAAAACATTCGGAAAATAGTGCAAAAGTGATTGTGTCTCCTATACTGAGTGTTATTTTCGTAGGTACTGTTAAAGCACACAGTTTGCAGACAGGTGAACGATAAACTATGGAAACACGGACAGTGCGTGGGCGACGCCGCCGCTCTGACAGGACATCAGATTCGTCGGGTCCACGATGTGCCGTTGCTTCAACATATACGGAAGGCACTTCCCTCAAAGTACCAAATCCTGCTGTTGAGGTAGCAATTGAAGAACTACAGATTAAAATATCTGAGTTACAACAAACTGTAAGTACACGAGTTCATTCTGTTTTATTGGATCCCGCTGAAAATGATGGTTAATCGGTGCGTGAGTGGGTGAAAAAGGTTGACAATTTGATGTCATTTTATGGCTGGACTGCCGAATTGACATTTAAGTTGCCCACCAATCGTTTAAGAGGCAATGCGCGTAAACTGTATGATTCGTTGCCTAACCCGTGTGTGGCGTGGTCAGATTTAAAAACTCTATTAATTAATAGTTTTCCTGAACCAGTGCGTTTCGGCAAATTATTGGTAGAAGCAGCAAATTACGGATTACTGTTATGAAAAAAATGTGAAATTAAATAAATTGAACTTGAACATTCCAGAACTATACGCCATCGACAGTATACTTGAAGGGATTCGAGATTTAAAAATAGCATTGCCTGCAAAAGCCGCGAATTTCCAGACTGTTGGAACTCTGGCAAACTATTTGCGTAATGTCTCAGTGGCCCCGGTTCCATCAACATGTTCCGGTCCAGGTACTTCTGCTCAACTGGGAACAAATACGAAAACCATTTAAACGATATCAGCAAGTTGAACAAGATCGGGGAAAACTACGTAAAGTTTCCTAGAAAATTCGTTGTTTTAATTGCGGCGACAATCATCGAGTTCGCCTATGCTGAAGTGTATAGTATGCAAACGTTTAGGGCACAGCGACAACCAGTGTCCTAGCAAATTACCCGCTTCAGTAAATGCACTAGAAGAAAAGAAACATTCCCAAAACATGTTCCTTAAGATAGCGCACGTGAATGGGTTTAAGGTTAAATGTTTGCTGGACAGTGGGAGTGAAGTACCGTATTAAGGATGGAAACTGATGCATTTCTGGTTGCCTAAATTATACTGTGCAAAACCGTACTTATCTTATCAACTTCAACGTCACCTGTTACATGAGTGTTGTATAATAATGAAAAAGTAATATTAACGGTCGGTAGAAGGAAGCACAAAAAACAGGCACTTAGGTAGGAAATTCTGGAAGAAAGCCTAAATAGTCGAAGATAGGGAGTTGCAGTGCGAACAGTGTGGAGATCGGTAGTAAGACGATCAGCGGGCAGTGTGTCAAAGTAGTGAAAAGTTAATTGTTTAAAGTGTTATTAGTTAGCAGGTAATATTCTTTAAGTACTTTGTTGTTAATTGTTCTATATAATCTTATGATTGTGATGATTATAGATGTTTCATGATAATAATTCTTTGTAAGTTTAGCTTCCATTGCTTTATGCTCAAG
>NW_019417668.1:39999-68911 GCF_000390285.2 Anoplophora glabripennis | reverse complement strand
TACTTGCTCGGATTCACATTTTATTATTATTTCCATTATTCATTATTTTCAGACCGAATTAAACGTTCAGAAAATCTTGTTTTTGGCCTGAAGATTTTGCCCTATACAACTATAACTGAAAATAATTATAAACTTTGTCACACTATTGGAACAGCCTGTATGTGCATTGCAACGACAATGTGTCATATTTATATTACGGCTAAGTAAGCGGAAAGTCCATTGTCGCATATGTAATTTTTATTTTCAAATAATCAAATACAATACCTATATATTTATTTTAATACCTATTATTTACTTGAATTTAGTACTAAGTACAACTATGCCTAGCAAATTGTAATACTTACTCTGTTAATGTTTTTTTCCTTCATATAAAAAATAGTAAACTCCACAAATAAAATATTTCACAGCCACAACGCAACAATAAAAGATAACAGCTCAAAGATCCATACAAGAAATAATTACATTCGCACCTACTCTGGTCTGAATCCATATAAGTACTAAAATGTAAAAAATAATATGAAATAAATCTTTTAGTTGGCTGCAAATGTTATAAATTTGTACAACCACTTGCTATCCTCCTTTTTTGTAAATATGTACATAATAATATGTAGAAGATAGAAAATAGAAATATTTTCAGAACAAAAAACCGGCGGCCGCAAATTGGAGTTTTTATTACTTTATTACCCTTCTCTTTTCATATGCAATTATGAGAAAGCAAAAGAGTGGGATGGACGTATAGGCCGGACAACTCATTATCGCGCACGTGTACGTGCACCTGGCATTTTCTCGTTTTTATTTAGGTGTGTTTTGCCGGAATTTGAATGAATGAAATAATCGTACTATTTTTACTATAAACGTATATCCTATGGCGACATCTATATGAATATTGTAGTACTTTGTTAGATGAAACGGGACTTCAATTTCCGTTCTTAAAAGAGAATTGCTCGCATCCTACAAATAAAAATACAAGAAGATCCAAATCTAAGACCATTATTAAGGTGCGTTATGGGACATTATTAGTGTCAAATTTAAAGGAAAAATCAGTATCACTATAGAGGCAGCCACGGTAGAAGTGATCGCGATTATTGTGGAGGATCGATATTTGAACTATGATTTACTCGTAACTCTGAAACCAAGCAATATTTTGATATGTATCTCCTAAGAAACGGAATAGTTTACAGGAAACTTGAAGAGGGACGTACAGCGTGGTTAGTGCCACGAAACGTACGCTGGCAAATTTGCCGCTTGTGCCATGATGAAATGGGGCATTTTGAATTAGAAAAGACATTAAGGAAAATTCAGGAAAATTAATGGTTTGCAGGAATGAGGAGTTATGTAGAGGAATAAATCCTCTCATGTCTAAAATTTCAGTACTACAAGCATTCTTCATGGAAGAAACACGGAAAGCTACATCTAATAGAGAAGGTACCCTTGCCTTTCCACACATTTCATGTGGACCACGTAGAACTTTTTGTCAAAAGCCGACGAGGAAACAGTTACATATTGGTAATCGTAGACGCCTTTACGAAGTTTGTGGTAACAGAACCGGTAAAGAATACCAGTGTGGGCCCAGTGACCAAAGCACTTTTGAACACAATGTACCTTTTTGGAGCCCCAACACGTATTATTACCGATCGGGGAGCAGCCTTTACATCGCGAACGTTTAGAATGTTTTGCGACAGGTATGGGGTCAAACACGTTAAATGCAATAGCGACCCCTCGAGCTAATGGGCAATGCGAGCGTTATAACCGAACTATCCTTAACGTCCTAGCAACAACATCTGCAGGGAATCTAGAGGAAGATTGTAAAGTAAGTTTGTAAAACAAGTACAAAGTGCCATCAACTGTACTTATAACAAAGTTATGAAGGTATCTCCACTAGAACTGTTGGCAGGTTACAGAGCGACTTAAGTCATCTTGATGTGGAAGAACTAACACATACAGTTACCAAAAGGATCTCCATAGATCAGCAGCAAAAAAAGGCACGGTATGACAGACACCGCGCAGAGGCTACAAAATGGGACAATTAGTAAGGATTACCAGGGCTAATCCCGCGACAGGAGCAAGCATAAATGGGTAACTAGGCACAGGGGATATTTTTCACCCTCGAATTCGGAATCAGCACCCGCGAAAACCCCCGAGATCCATTTTTCCAGTCATTCGGAGAATCTTGCAATCCACGTGCCCCTTGCGCCCCCCAGGCGGCCGGAAGTCGCCCCCCGGGGGGTCGGGTGGACTGGATATATACATATTCGAATTCTGCGCTTCCCAAAACCCCCGAGTACCAATGTTTGCGGTATTTCGTGCACTTTGGCAAGTTTCTCGGATGCGATGCACTTCTAGATGCACTTTATACACCCGCGATGCACTTCTAGATGCACTTTATGCACCCGCGATGCATTCCCGCCACTTCCGGATAATAAAAAAGGCGGGACTTTTTTCCGACGGTCTTTCAGAACAAAATGCGAAAAACCGCATTAAAATCGGACCGAGCCGCGAAAATCTAGATATTTTTCTCTTTATTGCCTGGTCTATAAGAGCCTGTGTATAAGAGCATAATTTTTAATATCATTTTTCAAAAAAACTACATTGGCAATCGATCTGATATTTTTACACGAGACAGTTTGCATATTTATTAACAGATTTCAATTGCTTTGAAAACTTTCTTACCATTTTTTTTTCGGTATCGAACCTCCTTAAACATTGTTTTTGCACGGATAAAGCAGCTTACGCTAAGTGTAGCAAGCTATGACCAGTAATGTCAACATTTGACAAATTGTTTATTGTTGTCATCTGTTGGTTTGAAAATTGTTACAGTCCATTTTGATTTAAAAAACTATAATTTTTAATAAAAATGGTATTTTCAAATATTGAGAAGTATAATATGTTTGTGTTGTATTGTCAATACAATTTCAATTCTGCCCAAGCACTGGCGGAATATAGAAATAGATTCCCAAATGCCGCCCAACCCAACAGAAGAACTTTTTCAAAATTACGAGAAAACCTTCGAAGATATGGATCTTTTAAGAAGGACAGGGGAATAAAATCAGCTAATGTTGTTAATAACATAGGTAATGCTAACAGAATTTTAATTTATGTGAATAGTAAAAATGAACAAAACACTGATACATCTTTGAGAGAAATTGGAGTAAACTGCAATGTAAAGAAGGATAGTGCAAGAAGGATATTGCGAAAAAATGGTTTCAGATGTTATATGGTGAAAAAAGTGCATCACTTGAGAGAGGCAGATAAACCGAAAAGATTAAGATTCTGTAGGTGGTTACAAGAAAAAAGGAGGGAAGATCATTTTATGTGCAGAAAAATTCTGTGGTCAGATGAGTCAAACTTCTCTAATAATGGATTTTTTAATAGAAACATTAAACGTAATTTAACACGTAATTTACATTGGCACAGAGAAACCGCATTTCAACAGAGGTTTTCAATAAACGTTTGGGTAGGAATTCTTGATACCAAAATTATAGGACCTTACTTCTGTGATGGTAAACTGACGGGTGCCAGATATCGGAGATTCTTGGAAAATGAATTTAGCGAGTTGTTAGATGATTTTCCACTCGAAAATAGACAAAACTTTATTTATTTTCAGCAAGATGGAGCACCGCCACACAATTCGGAAATTGCTCAGAATTACCTTAATCAACAATTTCCAGGACGCTGGTTGGGTACACATGGACCCATTGAATGGCCAGCCTGTTCTCCGGATTTGTCACCCCTTGACTTTTTCTTTTGGGGTTATATAAAAGATAAAATCTTCCATACTATAACAGAAACTGTGGAAGATCTAAAGTTAAAAATAAGAGAAGCTTGTGCCTCGGTGCGTTCTGAAATCCTAAGAAACGTAATAAATACTGCACCAAGGAGGGTCCGACTATGCGTCAGAAATCGAGGTGGCCTGTTTGAGCATCTTACTTAAATTATTATTATTTGTCTGTTAGTTATACTAGTATTAGCTGTTAAATTAAATATTTTTGAATTTTTTAGTTAAAAATTACCTTTTCTGATCTAAATTTAAATAAAAATTGTTTATAATTTAGCACTACTTATTTTTACTATTGAACTAATAACAATTGAATCAACTAAATTAATGTTTTGAGAATTAAGAGCACCTCAATTCAATCGTAAAATGTTGTTGCTTGTTATCGCTATCGAAAATTTCAATTAATGCGTAAATATGTACCAGTTATTTTTTATAATAATTAATATTCTTATAAAAATATTATTTGTTACAATATTAAATTCGTCTGATCAGGAATGTCGCTTTATAAGAGGCACCTTTTTCTCTGTAACTACTTACAGAATTTAGAGCTTTCCTCTTCCTCAAATGACATACACTTTTTTAATTTATAACACCTTCAAAATGATAGTTTTTCAAATAACAAAACAAACAAGCCAACAGTTACGTACAACAATAAACAATTTGCCAAATGATGACATTACTGGGGTCATAGGGGTAACACATTTGTTTTTACAGCTTGCGACATTTAGCGTAAGCTACTTTCTCTGTAAAAGAACAATGTTGAAGGCTTAATTCTTTCTAATGCAAAAACCAATACTATGGTAAAGTAATAAGAAAATCTGTATTTTGCTTAAAATAAATACATTATATTTATTAATTTTTTTATAGTTATTATGTTTAAAACAAGTTTCTACATTAACACATAAGCAACACGAAAATGTTTATATTTTTTTATATCAAAATTATAAAAAATGTAATAAATATAAAAGATGAAGGCGACATGTAGTATATATAAAAAACAAGCATTTTTTTTGTGGCCATAGCCTACTTCGATGACAATTTTTTTTGCCAGTGTAAAGGGCGCAGCAATTTACATACGATAGTTCAAAAATCTGTTTACACCAGGTGAAAGATATAAATTTTGCCATGAAATTTTATTAAAATAAGTTTATCTCTTAAAATAAAAAAGTTTCCCTAAACTTTCGGTACTTTTCCGGTTTTTTTATGATTACTCACAAAGTTGAACATGGATCTCAAATTTGTTTCTACGAGCATAAAGGCCTTAAAAAATGCAACAAAAAAACATATAAAGATTTTTANGAAAATTCGCAAATTCAACAGAAGTGAGGCTCCCGAGAAGTAAGCCTCGATTTCTTAACATACTTATATATAACATCTTAACGAGCTACTTACAAATTCTGGTTTATGGCTTACAAATACTTACAAATTACTTACTAATTACTGGTGAAATAAAATATACAAATTCAACATTAAGCGCGGTTAACTTCACGGAGCCCGCTAGATGGCCTCAAAGTTGGTGAACATTTTTTGAATTTTGTAAATAACTTGAATACATATTAATCGATTTTGATTGTTTTTGGGATGTGGACTTTTTCTTTCGATCTACATAATAATGGTGTTATACCGACTGTTTTTTTAAATCTTCAACTCCTACAAAATTGATGTATGGTGATAATATTCGTTCATAACTTTTCCTCTTTCGGGCAACAATGATAACTATTTGCTATCTGATAGGTGATACCATTTGGAAGTTTTTTGACCTCTAGTAGAATTTTGAATAAAGGAGCGGTTTGGGTACAAAAAATATTTTTTAAATGTGTACATTATCGTGCCACCCATATTACTCAGTACTTAACAAAGTACGAGTAGGCACTGATTTTTAGGTTGATTGTAATTTCAGTTTGATTTTTAAGTCATTGTGTCTGACAACTCTTAATGAGAGTTTACGACGATAAGGTAGGTATACCACCTGTTACTTAATTGTTCGATATGAATACACACATACGACGAATTTGAGTTATTTACAATGTGCCTAATTTTATTCAAATAATTAGAGAAAACAATCAATACAATTGATAGCACTATTTTTGTCCCTGTTATTCTACCCAATAGACTGAATGGGGAATTGTATTTAGAATTTTTGCAAAACACTTTACCCGAGTTATTGGAAAGTGTGCTGTTATTACTCAGAGCTAACTTGTGGTTTATGCATGATGGAGCTCCACCACATTTCACTGTAATTGTCTGACAGTATCTGAACCAAAGATTTTCTCGTCGATGGATCTGTAGAAGGGATAATGCTCCTGTTAACTGGCCTGTACGTTTACCAGACTTAATACCTTAAAACTATTATCTTTGGGCACTCTGAAAACAAGAGTGTATTCTTCCACATCTAACACTGAAGAAGAATTCCGGAGGCATATCCTAATTGCCATAAATGTTTTAAAAAATTGCTCTCAGGAATTGCAAAGGGTGTCCTTTAACTTTCTTCACTGAATTAACTTTGTTGTAGAAATAAATTTAATAAGATCAACTTTGTTACTTTTATCTCCAGCATTTTTTATTGTATTTGATTGGTTTTACTAATTATCTCAATAAAATTAATTAACTCTAATTCGTCGCATGTGTGTGTATTCATATCGAAAAATGAAGTAACATGTGGTATATCTTATAGTAGTCAATACTCATTAAGAATTGGCAGGTACAATAATTTAAAGATCAAACTGAAATTACAGTCAACCTATAAAATCAGTGCCTACTAGCACTTTATTAAGTATTGTAATATGGGTGGCAAGATAATGTAGACATTTAAAAAATATATTTTTGTACCTAAACCTCTCTATTAAGTCCCAAAAACTTCCAAATTGTATCACTTATCAGATAAAAGATAGTTGTCATTAATGCCCGAAAGAGGTGTAGCTTGAGGCTTATTTCTTTAATTATTATCTATCTACCATTATCACCAGTATCATAACGAGTCTGGAGTTTACTATTTAATTCTCGAAAGGGAGTTTATAATTATCACTATACTTTAATTAATACGTAGGAACTTTGAAATGTTGTATGTTCAGAGAATGAATTTCAGGCACTTATCCTCTATTCCTTACGTATAATGTAATTCAGTGGCTGGCTATACAGGGTGAGACTGAGGTTGAAAGAAACAAAAAGAAACACCAAATCTTTCCAGGGAAGGTTTTAATAACAATAAAAACAAAACAAACAAACAGACAAACTAACGACACAACGGACTCGAACAACATTATTAATTAATTTATTTACACGCGACAGCGTATCGAGATTCAGGGAATGCGCGATTCATAGCAAAATTTGGAATGACTTTATCTATTATCAAATTAACCCGAGACTCTAAAACTAAGTAGACTGCTCAATGTGAAACCCAAAGAAGAACTGCTTTCTTAGGAGACATCTCCTGAATCCGACGCCTCGCTTAGACACGCCCATTTCTTGGGTCCAGAAGTTTCTGTTCTTATCTTATTGGCGGGGACCCTGAATGTCGGGACGCTTTGGCATAACTATGCCATGTTAATAATTACCTAATTGACTAGACTTACATTTATATAAATAATTATGTGACTAACTGAACTTACAAGTAACCCTAGCCTTCCTCTAGTGACCTCGTACCGCGTGCGTTACGAGACGGGCTGGTCAAACTTATTATTCTATTGTTCTACAGCTGGGAAAAGAGCCCGTCGGAAAAACCAGCTTATCATATATCTTTCTTTTCCAATCATTATCAATTTAACAATTTAATTTAATTCTAATTCGGAACCTTTACGTCTCCCTCGCGTTTTCGCGCGTTATTACCGATATGGGTTTCTTTGTCCTGCCCCAGCATAGGTTGGCGCCTCCCGGACGCGACAGATGACTGTCACATAGCCCTCAAGTTTCGATAATTATTGTTGACTGAAATATTTTACTTTTTGGTCCATCCGTTCCGAGAACTAATAAATAAATTACTACGCGTCCCGGCTTTTGTTACAGAGGAAAAACTTATGAACGGATATTATCACCACACATCAATTTTGTAGGAGTTGTAAGTTTTAAAAAACACTCTGTACAACACCTAAATGTGTAGATCGAAAGCAAAAATTCACACCCCAAAAAGAATCAAAATCGTTTAATACGTATTCGAGTTATTTACAAAATTCAAAAAATTTTCACCAACTTTAAGGCCATCTAGCGGCCAAACGAAGAAATTTCGGATATAGGTGAATTGGCCTAAATCTGCCTATTTTGAGTACACCAATATGTGGACTTGCGTTATACACGTTATTCTGGGACACCCTATATACAGGGTATAGCAAAAGTACCGGAACGGCAAAATAACTCGGCGCGCGGGCAATTTAGAGAAAAATGTTAAATACAAAAGTTTCAGGATTTCTCCCTGGCTATCCGATGGTGACCTTGACATTGACCTTGGAGATCATTTCAAGGTCAAATCAGATTTTTCAAATGGAACCCTATGCTTTTTACCTTAGAAATGAAAAGAGAAAATCCACTCCTTGTTTGGTATGGGTCCTAGCATCCTCTTAGACTGACTACAACCACTGGTTCCCCACCACCAGTTCATGTGCTCCTGGTTGACCCAGTCCCTGACGATGGTTTTGACCCAGCTGAAGGACAGTCCTACGAATGGTTCTGGCACCTGAGCAGTCTGAGTTGTATTTATGTATTCTGCCGTTCCTGTACTTTTGTTAGTTTGACCTTGTGGGGGGCCCAAGGTCAAAAGGGGGGCATCACTCAAGGTATATCTGAACGTAAAATTTTCCACTCTTTTCATTTGTGGAGTAAAAAGACCTGGAAATGATCTTCAAGGTCAAGGTCAAGGTCAATATCAAGGTCATCTTCGTATAGCCAGGGAGAAATCCTGAAACTTTTGTATTTAACATTTTTTTCTAAAATGCTCTCTCGCCGAGTTATTCTGCCGTTCCGGTACTTTTACTATACCCTGTATATACAGGGTGATTCACAACTTATACAAAAAAATTTGGGAATAGATGCGGCATAAGAAATAGAGTCAATATTGTAAAAAAAAAATTTGTAAAATCTTTATAGTTTCCGAGAAAAAAAAAATTAAAGTTGTAGTGCTTTCAACCATTACATAGCTGGACAACTGGAGTCTCTAGCGTAATACGCATGGAGAGCCACGTGGCCTAAGCGACTCAGAACACTGAAATCCGATGTTTACAATAGTTTTTTCAGTAGTTAGTGTCAAAAATGGCTTGCGTGTATAACAACTTGGAGTTGATGGATATCGTTTTAGTTTATGGTGAAGCCAGAAAACATTTTTATTGTGGTGAAGCATTTGTGTTATAGTGAAACAAGACAGCATTTGTGTTGGTTCATAGAAACTGAGTAAGCCGGACCCAAATGTGTTTAACGTCGGTGGACAAAATTTTGAACATTTGTTGTAACATCAGGTATATCAAATTATTTTATTATTTAAAACCACAAATGAATTTGAACAAAATCAGTTGAGTTTGCTTATATAAAATAGGTGCTATAAAATTCTATTTATTCTTTTCCTTGCGAAATTCATTCAAGTTTTTGCCCGTTTTTATCACTGTCGCTGTGACGGTTGCATTGCGCCAGGTCAGGTTTTACAGTGGACCAGTTTCCAGTGCCGTGCATAAGTGTATGTTTAAATAATTTTCGAATTGCCCTTTTTGATTTTTTCTTTACAAAATTGTATTTGAGTCCCCTTTACATCCAGATTTTTTTTTGGATAAGTTCTGAATCACCCTGTATAATATGGATAACTTCTTGAACCTTCTATTAAATAATCGAATCTATTTATTTTTTTTGGGTATATAGGCCATTAAATAAGAAAAAACAAAACAAAATGAATTATTTTTGATAATGTAATTGCATGATTAAATTTTTTTTAAATATTAAGATAGTAGGATATGTCAGTCAGAAATTAACAAAGAATACTCTTTATTTAGTTCAAGCTTTCGAGTACCTACTTTATTGTCTCAGGAACTCTATAACGGTTACAAATATCATGAAAAAATTTTCAAAACCACTATAAAAATTATACTTACAAATGTTGAGATTGTATTCAACACATTAGAATGTGAAAGAACGTTAATAAACGTCATGATTAAAATTTAAATATTAAAGTCAAAGCACACTTAAAAACCTGCTAAAATTTAACTATTATTAAAATTAAACTGGCGTAATTATAAAATATTTGAGATACAAATCTGTGACCTGAGCACATGGTCGTAGAGGTTATACATAGTGGGAGAAAAGAACTACAATGAACCAGAAAAACCATAAAACTAAACAATTTCAGAAAATCAGGTATTGCCAACCTACACCGTCTATCCAACTTTTAATCATTAACTATCACTATTGTTAAAATTATTATTAGAAAACTGTAACAGGTGTGTGAAGATGACACTGAGGTTCTCAATATCTAATCTTCTATTTATGCAATCAACCTTCCGTTCTACATGGGAACTTTTCTCACGAATTGTAGGCCTGTTTTTAAATTTAATAACAGTTCTGTGTTATCCATTTTACAAGCTGTTCATTGATATACAACCTTCTATATTACGTTGTTTTTATAGTTCAGTTTGCGATATTCTTACACATCTTAATAATTAACACTTTTGCAACTATTTCCCTTATATAAATACAGACTTTAAAACTACATTTAAAAAATGTTATAATTATCTTCCTTGCTTTGTTAAAAAATTACATGGCTCTTTATATGTATACTGTCTGTAAATTTGTTTTGACTTTATTTTTTAAATTCATTGCACAAAAATCAATTTATTCCTCACTGAAATGATGTACTGAAAAGCCAGTTTAATCTTTTTAATATGGAAATTTTGGTTACTACATGCTGTATTGGAAAATTTAAAAATTCTGATATATAAATATTCAGTTGAGTTTTGTCTATTTAAATTCAATCTTGTGCATTATCGAATGGAGTTTGTGTGTGTTCTTCGCCTCTGAACAATATGTCCAATTAATATCTAAAATAAGTAACATTTTTTGCATCCATCGCTGCTAAATTTATAAATCAAATATTTTTATTCAAAATAATATTTCATATATTTTTTTTGTTCATGGTTAGTTCGTTTATTTTATGTGTATGTGATTTTTCTATAGATTTAACTTTCTGGGCATTAAATTCTATTAATTTGGTTTCAGTTCGACATTTCTTGTTTTATGAAATTTTTTAGTATCCATTATGAAAGCCAACTAATAATTATTGTAAATTTTTAGTAATAATTTATGGTTTAGTTTTTTTAACTGTTCGTACAAAAAATAAGGACATTTTACATACATATTTATCATGTTATCATGTATTTTATATAACTGAAGTATATTAACGAGTTTTTTTATGTAGGCAATAATTTCTAGGAATTGACATGCCAAAAAGAATTATACTCTGAGGTCATTTATTTAATATTTTAGAATTAAACAATTGCTTCCATTCTAGATTAAATACAATGCAATCTCAGATACAATAGTGACAAATTAAATTTCTTAGAACCAAATAACAATAGAGTCCAAATTTGTTCATTGACCGTGACTAGTGATGACTCCTTGAGCAATTATTTATATGTAACATATTCTCAGCAGTAACGTAGTACTTAGTTAATACAAGATTTCTTTTAATATTCCGCTATCTGTTTTATGAAAATTTAAATAACATTAATCTAAAAATATATAAAATGATCAAACGAAAAAGTTTTAAAGAAAATAAATTCAGTGCATTTATTCAAAACATCGGTTTCAATAAGCCTTCATTTTTATACGAGAATACCTACTGTATGTACGTAGTGTAGTAAGTTTGCCATCAAAGTTTGAAGGTCAAATTCAGCAGTTGCTGCAGGTAAATCCTGTTTATACAGAAATTTTAATTGAAATAAAATCATAGATTGTTGATTCATAAGTTTTGAGAAAACAGTATTGTAATCCGTGTGAGTAATAATCCAAGAGCCAGAGGCAAAAAAATTGTTGGATTTTGCTAAGCTAGTTTTTTGTTAGTTATTTACAGTAGTTGTGTACACAAACATACTGTGGTCAGTCCGAGTCCCACGTGACCAGATTTGTTTGAGCGCTCAGTAAATTAGATTTTCTTAAGTTGGCATTTAATGCCTATTCTTATTTATACAATTTAGCAGTTTACCAGTATTTCTGTGCTATTCCACAAATTAATTTTTGTCTGTTGAGTTTACCAGCATTTCTGTGCTATTCCACAAATTAATTTTTGTCTGTTGAGTTAAAAAAATGTTCTTTTCAGAACTCCAAAAATGTTTTAACGTATGTTAAACGAATATTTTAAGGTTATGTTTCATTTGTTACTTTCTTATTTCTTGTAGATTTGTTTAAAAATGCTGTGTACACCGGAACAAGATGTATTTATTTTGATAGCACATTTTCACAGTGGTACACGGAACGCAGATGGAGCTTGGTCTTTGTAATCCTGTATGGAACAATATGTTAAAGCCATTAATATCGTATATGGTGTGTTTAAAAACCATAAATTAACTCTTATTAAAAGATATTAGAAAAAACAATGCATTTGCAAGGGCAGACCTACTGTTCTAACAGAATATGTTGTTGAAGATATTCGGCAACAATTGGTGTGAAATTCTAAGAAACTACTCAAACAGGTACCGTGATAAACTTAATAAACTTAGTTCGAATTACATTTTTTAACATAAAGCTGAGGTTAAAAAATAATTAATAATTAAATAATATTGAAAAATTTTTATTACAATTTTTTTATAATATATTTTTTATCAACATATAAATTCTTACAGCTTTACGTTGGTTAATTTGTAGATTTACAAGAAATAATTGTGCAGGGCGATTCACTATATTTTGACCCCCCCTTTAACTTGGAAAAAAGGCAGAAGTGCCTGAAACAGGTATAACAATTACAAGATATCTTATTTTCTTAATAAAAAACATCTTTCCTTTTTTTAATAGTAATAGCTTATTGTTAGAGATGGATCCAACAAACCCTATATGACTATGCTCGACAGAGAACGTTCTATCCAAATATGTAAAAATATACGGGGCTGTTCCATTTAAATTAACAAAGTTTAACACCCGCGGCCATTTTGTTTGGACTTCGTTTGTTTCTTAAATATCATTTTCGAAAAATTCATAAAAAATCGTGCAACTTTTGCATTTTACATTTTTTTATAGCTCTTAAAACAAAAAAGTTAATGGGGGGGTCAAAATATAGTGAGTCACCCGGTACATTTTATATTGTTAATATGTCGAGAGAATATTTCAATCAACGTATGTTCGTAGGTGTATCAGTTGGGACTTGCCGTAAGGCATGTAATTAAAATGTATATTATTAATATTGTTAGTAAATTCAAACAATTTTCTTGCCTCTGGCTCTCCGTCTATAACTTTAACTAAGAGCAGTTAATTTTTAGTTTTTATTTTTGTTTCTTAATATGCATAATTAGACAATTTTTAAATTTGTTTCACGAAGCGAATTATTTCTCAGAAAATCGAATCAACACAAATTAAGTATTTGCTGCTTTTGCCAACTGCTTTTGCCTTTATTAATTAATGAAATTAATTTGTGTTTTTAAATAATAAAATCATTTGACATACCCGATGTTACAACAACAATTGTTCAAAATTTTATACACCAACGTGTAAACACATTTGAATCCGTCTTACTCAGTTTCTACGAACTAACACAAATGTTGTCTTGCTTCATCATAACACAAATGCTTCACCATAAATTCACAAATGTTGCCTTGCTTCACCATAAATTAAAACGATATCCATCAACTCCGAGTTGCTATACACGCAAATCATTTTTGACACTAACTACTAAAAAATTATTGTAAACACCACAGATAACAGGTAAACACTACCGCGACGACGCGACGCCGACGGTTGCAAAATCGAATTTCAGTATTCGGAGTCGCTGAGGCCACGTGGCTCTCGACGCGTATTGCGAATGACGCTAGAGACTACAGTTGTCCAGCTATGTAGTGGTAACTTCAATAATTTTTTCTCGGAAACTATAAGGATTTTGCAAAAAAAAATTTTTACGATATTGACTCCATTTCTCATGCTGCATCTATTCCCAAATGTTTTTGGATAAGTTCTGAATCACCCTGTATAAGACCGATGGCTTAAAATTAATTCTATAAATAGGTAGCTTCAATCTAATTTACATTGGTAAAGTTCTAAAACCTTCTAAACTGGCTATAAGTTTCATTTTCATATCCAGCAGCATTAGTAGTCCAGATTTTTCTAAGTTTGTGCATCTATCGGGTATAATAACTAATATACCTGATGTATTGAATTATTTAAGACAAATAATATGTATGGGAAACTAGCGTTAATGATTGTAACAAAAGTTACACTAATCGTCTTGGACTTTAAAATAAATATAAATGTATTATTTCATATTTCCGAATCACGTTTTAATCAGAATCATGCATATGGCAAATAACTCAGTATATGACGGTATTTAGGTCCGAATTCTTGACACATGCACCGATTGACGTGAAATTTTAACAGTAAGTAGAAAATTGCTCAAGAAACAAAAGTTACATAGTGCCGATGTGTGTTTTCACCCCCGAGAAGGGGTGGCAATGAAGGGTGACGTTGCCATTTTAATCGCAAAAATCAATAGAGGGATAAGCAAAAAATGCTCTATAACGTTTTTTCCAAAAATTAATATTTTTCGAGTTATTTGCCATTGAAAATGTTGATTTTTCATCTAAAAAGTGCATGTTTTTCAACTATTTTTGATAAATAACTTGAAAACCTTGCGTTTTACCGAAAAACCCACATAAAGCAAAAATAAAGCTTATGAAATAACGAATCGATTCATTTTTTGTTGATTGCCATAATGTAATAATAATCGAGTTATCATTGTCTAAAGGTGATTGTTTATTTTTCGGAAAATAAAATCGGACATTTTACAGTAAAATAATGGCGAAAGAATTAATTTTTCGAAGAAAATGAATACCTTTTTTAAAGTGCTTGGAAAGACCTTTAAAATGATTTATTTCGAAAAAATTTCGTAGCTCAAAAACTAGCGGAGTTATGATGAAAATAAAATGGTCATCTCATTTTTTTGGAGAAAAAATCAGCAATAAAATCTATGGCTGAACCATAAAAATAGAAACTAAGGGCTCTTGCACACGGACGGCATTTTGCCGATCGGTATTTAAAACGATCTGCAAAACAACCGACTAAATTTTAAATTACACATAGTTAAATACATCTTTACGCCTCTTACACACGGGCTAGTTTTGCCGGTGGGTAACCTATTGTCCGACGGCTACGTTTCTGTGTGTAAAGATGTATTTAACTATGTGTAATTTAAAATTTTAGTCGTTGTTTTGCCGATCGTTTTAAATACCGTCCGTGTGTAAGAGCCCTTACAGCTCTTTCACACGGACTTTATTTTGCCGATCGGTATTTTTACCGATCGGCAAAATATCCGACTAAATTTTATTTTACACATAGTTAAATACGTCTTTACACACGAAGTCGTTGTCGGCAACGTTGACGGTCGGCTGCCGACGAAATTAAAATTTGGACGGCATGCACGCGGTCGCCGCTCGTTTTTTGAACGATCGGCAGGCTTCAATGTATAGTAGTTTATGCAGGTTTACACACGAAACAGGGATCACGCCGACCGCAGTCACAAATACAGGACCGGCAGCTACAGAGCCTGTTGCAGTAAATAAATCGTAGAGACATGGAAGTCGATTTAGAATATTTGATAATTCTCGTCCAAGAAAGAATTGTAATTTGGGACAAAACGTCCGATGATTTCAAAGATCGGACGAAAACGAACTCGGCTTGGGAAGAGATATTCAATATTTTAATAGAAAACTACGCAAGTCTGCCTAGTTCTGAAAAAAAGGAGAAAGGTAAGATCTACATAATTGAAAATTTTATAAACATTTTTAAATTTTACTAAATTGCCACGGTACAGATCCTGCATCACTAACAAAATATGATGTAAAATGGTCTCGTACATGTTTAGCAGTTCTTGTAGCTCTTAAATTATGTTCTCACGAAACATCTGCGAAGCCGTCGACATGTAATGTGTCTTCAAAAAGGTAACCATCTCTTTCACGTACATAATTATGTAGCACACAACAAGCCTTCACAATTTCTTTGGCGAAGTCTGGACGAACATTAATTGGCCGATGAAAAACTCTCCATTTGTTGCTTAATATGCCAAAAGCACATTCAACATACCTTCTTGCACGACTTAAACGGTAATTGAAGATTCTTTGCTCAGGTGATAAATTATGCCCTCCAAAAGGTCGCATTAATCTATGTGATAATCCAAAACCCTCATCTCCTACAAAGACATGTTCTAGTGGAGGTCCATCAATTTGGGGTAGTGGTTTATCATCAGGCAGATCCAACGACTCATTTTCAAGAGCTTTATAGAACGTTGATTCCTTAAAAACCGATGAATCACATTCCTTACCGTATGCGCCAATATCCACATATATAAAACGATATTTTGTATCGACAACTGCCAATAACAATAAGGAAAAAAAGTGCTTGTAATTATAGTACAAAGAACCGCTGTGTTGTGGTTTCACAATTCTAATGTGTTTGCCATCGATGGCTCCAACGCAATTAGGAAAATTAGCTGTCTGCTCAAATCCCGCCGCACATTCTTTCCAAATTTTTTCAGTCGGTGCTGGCATATATTCTTCCACCAGCACTTGCCATATTTTTTGGCAAACGTTTCTCACAAATGTGGATATTGTAGATATTCCCAATCTATAGCTGTAGTGCAGATCGGTAAACGTGGCTCCGCTCGCCAAAAACCTAAAAATTAAATTATGTTTCACGTAACGCAATAATAAAAATATGGAAACATGTACGTGATAATTACGTTAAAAGTTATAAGAAGGCGAAAACACTAAAATCAGGCAGTGCCGCTAGCACCGCCAGAAAATATTTATATTATAATCAATTAGACTTTTTACGAAAATGCTACGATCATAATGAAACTGTTTCAAATTTATCGTATTCAGAGATCGTTTCACAAGCAACAGCAACAGAAGAGAATGAAGACGGTCAAGACTTGCAGCTTTCTGACTGTACAGAAATCTTTTCTCCTGTTTCGTC
The DNA here is from genome assembly GCF_000390285.2 of Anoplophora glabripennis. Taxonomy (NCBI): domain Eukaryota; kingdom Metazoa; phylum Arthropoda; class Insecta; order Coleoptera; family Cerambycidae; genus Anoplophora; species Anoplophora glabripennis. The sequence goes on along the minus strand of NW_019417668.1, from coordinate 51,999 downwards.
CCCCTTGGCACCTGTCACCCCGTCTACATCATCATCAATTTCAGTCGCAGTATCCAGACAACCGGCAAAAAAGGCGAAACCCGATGCGTTTGAAAAAAAAACTTTTAGAGATGTTGGATGCAAAAGAAAAGACGGATGACGATAGTTCCTTCTTGAAGTCACTTTTGCCATACCTCCACAAGTTTGATAGTGAACAAAAGTTAGAATTTCGCTTAGAAGTCATGCAACTGATTAAAAGAATTCAGGGAAGACAGTACGCTAGTATGGAATTTACGCAATCGTATGGACGTCCACATGTCCAATACAATTCAAAAATTACTCCAACGCAATCGTTAGTCGCTCCCCCCACAAGTGCAAGCTCACAATCAAATAAGTGGCATGGATATAATTCCCAAAGTGCAAATGAAGAGCATAATATTCAGCAATATGCGCACAATGGAAGGATTTCAACTTTCTCTACAGATCCTTATTTACCTAGAGGTTCTCAGGAAGATTAGAAGCTTTTTCTATATGTCAGATTTTGCCAAAGAATAAATAGTTTTGTTATAACTTATTTAGATACACTTATATTTTTTGTTTTGATTATGTTTTGCCTTGTAAAATCTAATAAATAATAATCGTGATACTCACCGTAGTGTTACTGCAAACATCTCTTCAGGTGGGATAGATTGTCTCATGTTTGTATCTTGTTTGACAATATGATCTCGGATGCGTTCAAATAAAAGATCATAAGATGAAACAGACATTCCAAAATAATTGAAAAATTTGGCGTCATCTGTTCTCAATTTTGCAAATAAAGTGTAAAATGCTCCTACCGCTGTCCTCTCCTGCATTAGCGGATGAATCCATATTGCCTTTTCCTTCCTTTTACTTCGTTTATGTCGCCTGTACAAGATATATGCACACATAACCCTTTCAATTTTACCCATTACGTCCCATCTAAAGTAACGTTTGAACGCTATGCCATGTGAAAGTGTTTCCACGCGGTGTTTCAACGACCGGTAAAATGCCGATGGGCAAAATAACGTACGTGTGAAAGAGGCGTTACGCCTCTTTCACACGGCTGTTGTTTTGCCGGTCGGTAGCCGACCGTCAGACCTGACGGCGACGTTTCTGTGTGTAAAGCTCTATTTAACTATGTGTAATTTAAAATTTTAGTCGTAGTTTTGCCGATCGTTTTAAATACCGATCGGCAAAATAACGTCCGTGTGAAAGAGGCGTTACACACAGAAGCGTCGCACAGTGGGGCAGAATCCCAAAAAGCTGGCCAAAAGTCAAAAAATAAAGTGTCTCATTCGGTAATTTTTACTATTGGACTGGCTAGAGTAATATCCCAAGTCTCAGAATCCATTACTATTAGGGTCAAATTCCCTATACCTGCTTCTTAAATCACTAAGGTGACCGCTGCTCGAGCAACACCTGGCTCGCACGTAGGTACAGAAGTAATAGTTGTGTTTAAGTGGTTATAAAATTTCGTAGAGTTCACCGATTTATCTCTAACAAAATGGAATCAATTCATAAATGTACGTAGATTATGGATATGTAGGTTAAAATACTCAATATTTTTTACAAAAAATAGTAATTGGCTACCAAACTTATGTGAATTGTACGTTATAAAATGAAGTACTAATTTAGTTTTGAAGAAAAAAGTTTCATAATTCTGCAGAATTTTGTCATTTAACTTATTGGACACAAAAGACAAAACCATTATCTGTAAACTAAAAAAAAATCAGCTGCCTATAAGTGCCTAACAACTTTTTGTATAGGTTTTTGTAAAATGTAGAGTAAAATGAATTTCGCCTTCTCTGGACGATGTAAGACGTGGGAAGATTGCAGATAAAGACGAAATTGTCTCAACTTCAGAAGATTCGATGGATGCTACAAATGAAGATTTTTTATCTGATGATGATTCTTTTCTTTTATGAAAAAACTGGAATTTTATATTATTTTAGCACGGGATTCAAATAAATTACTCCCGATACTTATTTAACGAAATATATGAATAGTCTAATATGTTATTTGTCATTTTTACATCTTCTTCATGCTTGATAAATGTGACATTTTGTATTTCATAATCTTTTAATTCTTAATCTAATCGGAAAATCCCTATTTACACAATATTTCTACTTCTGATATGGCTATATTAAATCCTCCACATTGAATTTTGTAATTCTGACTCCAAATTCGTTATCAGCGACCTCAAAAACCCCCGAGTAACAAATTTCAGATCGATTTTTAAAGATTTTGACTTTTGGCCAGCTTGTTGGGATTCTGCCCCACTGTGCGTCGGTCGCCGTCAGGTCTGACGGTCGACTACCGACCGGTAAAACAACGCCTGTATGTAAGAGGCGTAAGCGTAATTCATGTATAGTTGACTTTATTTAGGTATTAATAATAGGCTCTGCAAGTTTGACCGGTTTAAAATGCCTAAATTTAAAAAAAGTTTGAAATAATGAAAAAAAAAATTTTTATTTTAAAAAAAAATTCCTTTTTTTTCGAAATAACTCAAAAACTAAACAAGATACGTGAAAAATGCAAGAGTTAAAAATTAAAGGTATTTTTTTATAATATTTTTGCTCTCTTTCAATTTTTCTGTAGAGCAAAAATTAACTGAGATATTACGTTTTTTAGATTGCATTTGCGTGTAAGGACTACCTTCTTTGAGCCTTTAAAACCTAAAAATCTCGAAAACGAAAAGTTCAAGACCCTTCAAAGGTTGATCTGTAGCTCTTGCAATTCCCTGCAAATTGCTTTTTAGAGCGATGAAAAATATTAAAAATTAAAAAAAAAAGTTATCGTAAAAAAACGAATTGTTATTATTCAGTGAAAATTGTCGGATCGTGGAAATGGCTTAATTTCCGATAGTTTCCGAGGATTAATACACTCTAATTACATAATTTAAGTTTCGAGTTTTAAGTAATCTCGTTGAATTTAGTAGAGGAGAAGGTCCGAATATGGGCCATGTACTTAATATGGTTATTCCTACTAGAACATCTAGCGGCATCACTGAATAATACTTTAAAAGACAGCTACCTAGTAGCGAACTGTTTTACCGACATTGTGCAGTTGATTCCTTATATTGTTAGAAACAAGTGGTGATGAACGTGTTACTGAAATTCAGAATATTATCTGAAGGTAAGTTGTTATTATGTTTTATACGATTTTTAGTGACTAGGTATGTTTGTATATTCACCTAGATATTTTGTATATAGATCAAAGTTTGTTTTGTTCAGAAAATATTTTGATTCACTTAAACTCTACAAATAATAGGTATCTATTGTTGAATGACATGCAATGCTGGTAATATGGGCCTTTTGTGGGTCCGAATATGGGCCAGGGCCTATATTCTCCCCTGATTTTGAATTCAGTTCTTTTTCCAGGTTAACCATGCCACGTAACAAACCAAAGTTTTCACCAAAGAATTTAAGGAAACAGTGGAACTCCGAAGACATGATAAAGGCTATGGATAGCGTAAATAACAAAAAAATTATATTTGTGACTTTTGCAAATAATTTCTTTATTTCCAATAATTTCTGTTGTTGCCATTACTCTTTTGTATAATCATATATGAAGTTTTTTACTAGAAAATAAAGTTTCCTTTGTTAAACGTAAACGTATGCATCATTTTTGATAGGGGCCCATATTTCATACACTCTACCCTGATACAAGATATTGTTCAATTTTCATATTTTAACTTATATCTCAGTATTTTTTATCTTTCCGGAACATTGCCGCGCTCATTATTGCAGACGAGTTCTTGCTCTAAGTGCGTGTCCCAATTTTTAGGTGTATTTGTTAAAAAATTTGTCAATAATCTATAAAAAACAAAATAGGGGCCCATATTCGGACCTTCTCCTCTAATGTATCGTCGAGTGTTTTGAAGCAGGTAAAATTCTTCAATTCCTTATTAAGGGTTGAAACGTTGCAATGAATCATCAATACTACTATAAACAATGATGAGTCTTTTATTCATTATAAATGCTATGAAGATGTGAAAAATTTTGCTTTATTTTCTGCAATAAGGGTATTTTCTAAGGGATGAATTGTCTAAATTGTTGCTTTGATGGAACCAAAGCTTTCAAAGTGTTCAGTAATTTGTTTCACAGTAGGTATTCGCTGATGGCTTCCGTTTTTGCGGATATCGAGCAGCAAATGTATCGCAGGTTCTTGTTAAAACTTTGTCACATTGTCCATAAATAATAAACAAATTAAAATAATCTTCTTTTGAGTAATTTAAACTCGCCTGTATAATTAGAATTATAGATATTTATAACGAGTTTATTTTATATATTTTAGTTTAGTTTAGTGACACGACACATAACAACATTTGACACAATCCAAGCAACTTTTATTATTTTTGACATGTTTATGTCCAAGGCAATTTTGATAACACTCCAGATATGATGAAAACTGCCATATTAGTAGAAATTTGCAAATATCTCCAAAAGTAGTGACCGCAACCCGACAATGCTTATATGGCTTGAAAGAGAATTTCAATATGTACAAGACAAGGCAATAAAATACAGGGTGTTCCATTTAAGTTAAGAAGTTATAGATGTTTACTTTGCCAAAATGTTACAGCGAAAATGAAACGCTTGGTATAATATTTTTGAATTTAAAGATATACCATAAGTTAGAATCGTCTAAATTCTTTACGAATACTAAAAATCAGCTTGATATCGATTTCCAGGAAAAGTTGCGGACACCTACCTACTACCTAACATACGTCAATTTTTTGTTTAAAAAATCTATTACATAGGAAATATTACACAAAACGACCCTATAATTTTCCGTAGAATCCGAAAATGCAATAACATACAGGGTGTGTCATTTAAAATAATGAAATTGGTGTCGACTTCCATTATAACCGGAAATGCTGGAAAGTTCTAAATATTTTAGTTGTATTCGCTCCAGAGACATGTTGCCAAATTTTCAAATTTTTCAGATCAGTACTTTCCTAGATATCGTTCGACGCAGTTCCCGGTGGGACACCGTACAGTGATTTGTTTTATGAAGTCAATGTGAATTCACATAAAAACAATCAGTTACAGTTTCATTCGTCACTGCCTGTATTTTCCATTTATCTAATTAGTGCCGACCGGTAACATTTAGAACTTCCAGAGCTTCTGTTTTTTGTTGATTGCATTGTCACTTTTAGAGAGAATAGCAATTTTGAAGGGCCTTGTATCGATATGGCGCTATCTCAGCAAGCTCCGACCTTAATTTGGAATATCTCAGCGACCATCCACTTGCGGACAGTAAACAAAGTTTATTTCTAGCGCCCGTAGTCCTACGGGACTAGTTACGCGTCTGCGAAACATCTCATAAAAAGCTGCTCTTTGCCCATTTTCACCTAAAACGTAGAAACCGACACAGTCGCGAGAGTGCAAAGGCAATAACAAACTTTTATTGCGTTCTTCTGGCCCCTGGCTGATACTTATTCGATTTATTGTGGAGGATACCATGTACCGGATAACAGGAAAGAGGGAGAACATAATTTCTACGAGGGTTTGCCCTAGTACATGGGATAATTAAAGTGTCTTTGTAGATTAGCTTGAGGGGGAATCTCCGGGTGCTATCAGCTTTTCATACATTTGTACTAAATATTGATGTTTAAATACCAAATAATCCATTTTATTTACTAAGAATAGTTTGTTTCGAACTGTTACTGAAGATCTTATTACAAAAATCCTCTGTAGCTGTTGTATAAGAAGCTTAGAGTGAACTTTTAAAAGATCTCTCATTTTTTCAAAAATTAAGTCCAAGTTGCCCCATAAGCTAAACCAATAACCTATGATATCAAAGTAGACGAATAAGCGAAGCAAATGAATATTTCTAATCCATTTGGCGAGGTTCAACCAGATGAAATCCGTGGAACCACTAGACTTTGCGTTCGGAAATCAACCCAGGTTGACTTCTGTATGTTGACCAAGCCAGTTCCTGGTTATAACGATAGACAGCTCTTTAACTCGATATTTCACTATTGCGATTTACAGTACGTTCTATCTAATATGATATATTCTCAGTTTTTATATCTAACCAAAGATTTTGACTGTGAATTATATAAAAATGTTGTTGATACATTAAAGTCAAATGCATTTGTTATCGATAGTTTAATATTAATGGAATCATATCCTTCAACAATTTATGAAAATCTAATACAACAAACACTAAACATGGGGTGCCTTAAGGAGGCCAATTTAAGATTTTAAAAAAGAAATGAGCTTAGAAATACAATTTTTAGATAGAAGAATTAAAATATGTGAGAAGCACAAACTATGTAAAAATCAGCTCAATAAATCATTTGTTCACAAAGTTGTGTACAAACACATGCTGACACGTAGTTTTGACTTTCTGTCAGAGAACAAATACGTTTACTTAATTGTAATTAGAATTGGTTTTAGTCACTATGAGACGTAGTGTACCTACTAATAACTACTGACACACATAGTCAAACAACGCATTCAATGTTATGGTGTTCCATTTAAAATAACGAAGTTATGTAGCTCCCACGCGAAATGGAACACTCTCCAAAGATAAAAATATTTTCTTTACATGACCTACATGATTCCTGATAACTTTTATTAAAACCATCTTTTTATAAATTTTACAGTTACAGAGTTACAGAAGAATCCCTCTTAGGTGGAACACCCTGTATATACCGATTTTCTATACCCTACTTTCAATAATAAAAAAAGATATGGAAGAAATAAGAAAAGTTAATTTTTCAGATTTTTCAGATTTTTCAGGTTATTTCAAGAACTTATCTCCAATTTCTTTTTATAATCCGAAATGGCTTGAAAATATGCAACTTTTTTGTAATTTAACCCTGTTAATCTTCTAGTTCAGGAGAATGTACACCTTGTACATACTGTAAGTAAGAAATACTGATTTGTAATTTGTCATTATGCAGATATAGATTTTTTAAAATGCAAAAAGAGTATGGTGGCATTGTCATGAACTTTGTAATGAGAATACCGACCGGAATAATTAGTAATAGGAAATTTTGGTTTTCTTTGTAAGAATCATGAGAAGTTATTTTTTAACAATTCTTCGAAACTATAAAGTCTGTTAGTTAAAAGTAATGTGTTATAGGAAACGTAATACATACTTATATTAGTGTATACAACCAAATGTTATAATTAGTCGCTTCTAGAAAGTAAATTGTATTCAAATCAATTGCCAAGAATTTTACATTCAATCTAAGAAATGCTTGTGATTCAACCACTTAATCCTATCAATGATTTTGTCGTCAGCAAAATACTCAAAAAACCTTTTAGTAGACATGCAAGGCTGGTTAGTGATTAAGAACATTAACAGTAACGAAAAAATTGTTTAACCACTTGGCCATATTTGGACTTGGAAAGTATAAATAATTTGCTATAATTTGTCCATGTCAATTTCATTTTGCGAATCGACTGCCAATTATTGTGTAATCCATTGTATAAAGTTTCAGCTTTTTCAGGATGGTTACTACTCCAGCCGAATTAGAGTTTGAACGTGAAAAAATTATTAGTAGACATTTTATTACACTTTATGACGGGGAAGAAAGTGACTCAGGGTACCCTAAATTGTAAGTAATTCAATGTTGTAGGCAACATAACACAATTAATTTTCCGATATGTCAGATTTTCATGGATAATAAAAAAAGTGAAAAAATACGTAATTTTGCAACTTACGAGTATTTGCTATTTGCCAACTTAGCGTCACTACATTACACTTCTCCCTCATAAAGTGCAACAAAATGTCTACTAATAATTTTTTTAGATTTTTCAGGTTTCATGATCTAATTCTACTCTTTTCATTGTATTAATTGCAACAGGTGCAGGTGTAAATAAGCATTCAAACATTTTAAATATGCGGATTTAATCCCTTTTTATAATTCATGTTATGATTCAATCATGAATAGGTATGCTGACAATGGAAAATGTCGTTAGGAACCTCCACCTATTCTGTGTGATAAACTTTACGTAATTAAATGCAAATACATAGATATAAATAAATACGTAGTTTTTTTTTTAAAGAATTATGCAGTGCCTTCATAAATTCCCGAGTCCTACGTGACCCCAACAGTTAGGCAATCAAACTTACAATGGAGTCAATGATTGACACAATTCCTTAAAGACAGATGATTGACATTTTTCATTTATCTACAAACTTTGAACTTTAATCTGCAAAATCTGTTTATTTTTCAATAGAAAAATCATTTTTACTTACAAAATAATCATACTAACTCTAAGGGCCGGTACTTTCAGTCTAGATTAAATACACCGTTAACTAATCGATCTATAAATTAATCCTAGTAAACTAACTGAAGTTTAAAGGATATTGGGTACTTTACGGTTTTTTCAAACACTAGGTTAGGTAAACTGGGTTTGAATTAGGATAGTAGGAAAGACGTACGTCGTACACAAATTTTAAATTTTATGTTATGATGCATGTCATGTGTCATACATTCCTTGTCAAATCTACGATTTTTTAATTACTTTTGCGGTGTGTGTTGAGCTATAAAATGGATAACAAGAAAAAAAGGAGAACAAACTTTACTGAAAATGAAATCGGTCTCCTTATGAAATTATTGGCAGCAGAGCTGAAAACAATTGAGAACAAAAAAACTGATGGTGCAACCCTTAAAGAAAAGAATAATGCATGGTTAAGAGTAAGCACGGCTTTTAATAGTATGAATATTGGTGGTGGACATAGGGACATAAATTCTTTAAAAATGAAGTACGACAATATAAAAAAAACATTAAAGAAGAAAATATAAGATAATAAAGAAAATTATAAAGGAACTGGTGGAGGTCCACCGATTGACATCAAGTTGTTATGGTATGAAGAGGAATTGTATTCACGTTTGCAACTTGGTATAGAAGGATTGCCTCCTGTTGGTGACAGTGATTGTATTCTTATATGGGTACAATCAATTGCACCTACTACTCGAGGAAAACGTGCCAATTGATAAAAACCTTGCTTCTTTATTCTCATTTCGTCCTCATTTCGTGGAAATTTTATATAATTAGGGCGTAAAGATACCAGTGCTTCTGTAACTCTTCTGATTATTCTACCTGCAGTTGTCTTGTAAACTCCTACAAAATCCCCTACAGTTATATAGAAGCTGCCAGTAGCATAGTATCTCAGAGTAAGTAAAAGCTGGTCCATAGCATCGATTTCATGATACCTACAATTGAAATAAAACATAAAAGGTGAAGATATAATATTGTAACAATACATACTGCAATATATTGCCACGGTTCAACATAGGTTCTATTGCTGGAAGCAAGATTGTCCTTACAGTGTTTTTGGAAAACCGAAATCTATTAAAAAATTGTTCTTCTGTACACTTTTCAAAATGGTTAATGCGTGTTTTTGCTTCATATGTACGCAAATTATTCACGTAGTTTATCATTTCTTCATCGTTATCATCGAATAGCTCCTCTAATTCATTCAAATCCATTATATTTAAAAACGTCAGTTCTGTCAAAAGTATCAAAACCACGTTAATCAGGCGGTAATCGCGGATAGATGCTCCGATTAAATTTAACTACGGACACGCCCACTTTAACTCCTGGTCAATAGCTAACAGTGTTTGAAAGTAACCGAAACGAAGGGTTAAAGTTTAACCGAGGTTTATATTTATCTAATCTAGACTGAAAGTACCGGCCCTAAGATATTTTGCATTTTATATCCCATTCAATATTGAAAAAACATTTTTTGATTGAAGAAGGTTGTCTTTTAAAAGATATAGGCTCTTTTGTAATCCACTTTCATTCACAGATAATGAAAATAACGTTAATAAAATAGAAAAAGTTTGATTTATTATTTTTTCCAGTATTTAAATATAAATTATAAGTAAATTAATTTACCTTACAATGCTAACATAAACAGAAAAGTTTTTTTCTCACCTAACAAAGACTTGTTAACCAAATTTAAAATAGATATTCAAAATTCTCCAAACATAAATTCAGTATCTGCGTTTCATGCACTCAAAAACGCGTTCAAGTTCATGAGGCGTTATAATGTTTATTTCATGTTCAATTGCTACTTCCAGTTCTTCAAGTGCGTGGAGGGGATGTTTATATATTTTATTTTAAAATATGGCCAAACAGATAAAAATCTGAAGGCGTGAGATCAGGGCTTCGAGCAGGCCACAAGCCCCTAGCAATCTATCAGCATAAAATTCCTGAAAATATATTATAGTTTCTTCTGCAGTATGTGATGTGGCTCTATCTTGTTGAAAATACCCATACAGTTCATCGTCATGCATTCATTCCTTGTAAAATGTTACGGCATCGTTCGCTATTTATTGCATCTCGGAAAAAAATTGCTACCCAGATACCTAGAAAATGTAACGATGTTTCAATAAAATTGTGCGGATTTCTGCAGTCCAAGTTCTATAATTCTAACTATTTACATAACCAGATAAATGTACCCTGCCTCATCGGAATAAAACGTCAGGTATAATAAATTATTGTCATTTAAATGTTCATTAAACCATCAACAACATTGTACTCCTTGGTTGTGATCATGAGGTCATAACTCTTGCACAAAAAAAACCTTATAGAGCTACACCTACGAACATATGATAAATATAATATGTAAGAATTATATGTAAGAATGTATGTAAGAATTTAACACTTTTTAACCAAAAAAACATATTCCTTTCTTAGAACAACTTTAATTAACTTATATTGTGTACTGTGATAATACATCTGTACTACGCTAGTGCCTATCTGAGAGTCCCACATTCACCAAGCTTAACCTATGTTTACAAAATAGTCCCATAAATACTCCCATAATATTAATCTGTCATCGAGACGGGCCGAAATCATTGACGACGCTGGTAAAATTCCATGAACTGCTCACACGGCCAAACCTGACCCTTTAAATCATTCTGGAATTAATTTTCTAATCCTGTTGGGAGTGATGACCTCGATCGATACTACCATTCGTTCTTGGTAATTATGTGAAAAGAAAAAGAATCACGACAAAAACTTCTTATTTATCATTACACTTAAACACATATTTTTTTATTACTTTTGTTTTTGAATCATATTGCAAAGCGTTCCCTTGTGCTTTCAACAATTCACTCACACATTCATACAATACATTTTTACTATTGCAAAGCGTCTCCTTGTGCTTTCAACAATACCTTTCTATCATTCAACAATATCTATTGCAAAGCGTCCCTTTGTGCTTTCAACAATAGCTTCCTTTTTTTATTTTATTGCAAAGCGTCCCTATGTGCTTTCAACAATAACTTTTGCAAAGCGTCCCTTTGTGCTTTCAACAATAGCTTCCTTTTTTTATTTTATTGCAAAGCGTCCCTATGTGCTTTCAACAATAACTTTTTTTTATTTTATTGCAAAGCGTCCCTTCGTGCGTTCAACAATAACTTTTTTGTTGATTTTTTTACTTTATTGCAAAGCGTCCCTACGTGTTTTCAACAATAACTTTTTTGTTTTCTTTTATTTTATTCAAAGCGTCCCTACGTGCTTTCAACAATAACTTTGTTTTCTTATTGCAATGCGTCCCTATGTGCTTTCAACAATACCTTTTCTTTTTTTTAATTTTATTGCAAAGCAGTTGTTGATGATATAGAATTAGTTAAGGGGGCGATTTAGTATGTAGTATATTTTTACCATGTAACAGAGCTTCAGATGAGGACACAAATCGTCGAAGAAACTAACATAATTGAATTTTATTATATATCAATGTATTCGCAATGGTTTCCGCTAGTGAGTGAAATAAATTTCAATGCTCATGAGAACAGAAGAATAATTTAAATAAATGCCAAAGTACCTCAATTTTAACCATACTGTTAGTCTGTCAATATATTGCATTTACGACGGAACTAGGTCAGGCACAATAACCAAACTACTTCACTCACTAGAACGGACACTTAGGATCATTTGTATTTAATTTTCAGATTAATATTTATTAACAATTCTATAATTTGTGTCCTCAAGTAAGATGACAACATTTTACACACGACTCCATGTT
>NW_019417668.1:12102-35671 GCF_000390285.2 Anoplophora glabripennis | reverse complement strand
TTTGTTTGTTAGTGAATTGTCTATATATCCTTCAGCGACATTGGTAGACTTCCAGCCACCGTGTCTCTTCAAATTTGTGATGTTTCCACCATTATCAGCAAATATCGTCGCTGAAGTTCGACGCATGCTATGGCCTGTGTAATTTTTAGGATTGGGTAAATTTAAAAATTCTGCAATTCTTAATCCGAGATTCCCAAAACTGTGGATACCAACGGGCTGAATCGAACATTTTCCTTTTTTGTAATTCACGAATAATCTGTTATGTGGAGTATGGGATGGCCGTAAAGATAAATATTGCCTATACAACAGCAGGTTTTCTTGCCCAATTACAACAAAATTTCTCTCAATATGTGTTTTAGAATCTGGTATTTTCACGAGCAACATATCTTCTTTGTCGTTTATTAGATCAATTGACATTTTTGTTAGTTCTTCCCGTCTACACGCACCGGCTAACCCAATAATTGTTGCTACCTGAAAATGAAGCAAATTAAGTTGATACTTTTATATCCTACAATCGTAATATTTTGTTAAAATTACCTTTAGCATTAGATATGTTTCATTATCTGCTTCTCTAATGAATTTGTTGATTTGCTCGCTGCTGAAGACTTCTGATTTCTTTGCTTTATAACCAACATTCTTCCTTTTAAGAAATGCGATTACCTTTGGGAAAGTGGCTATGTTTACATTTTTCTTCACTAAAATGGTACTTTTCAACATAGAGTACATGCTCCACAGGGTAGAGGATTTGACAGTTTCAGATTTTTGCGCCAAGTAAGCTAAAATTACATCCTCTGTAATAGTTTTGCATTTCTTCATATCCATCCATCTCGTGAACAAATCATAAACGTTTTCGTACCTGGACTTTGATTTTTCAGGCAATAATTGTGCTGTAGCAGCAGCTGCTGCATTGGAAATTTCGTAAGGCACATTTTCAAACTCACTATCGCTGTTGCTTTCCATAGTTTATTGCGACAATTGCGACCAAAAACCATGCAAACTTTCGAAAATTAAAATGTCAACTAATTTCACTTCAGATAGCTGTCAGTCGTTATTTCGTTGCTATGGTAATGTTCAACTGCATTTATCAAAATCATACCTTCCAAGATTTTCATATTCACAATGACAACAACGATGTGATTCTTCCCGGCCTAGTCCGGGAAGTGCGTACTTCCCGGACTAGGCCGAAAAAATGCTACTTTCTCAAAGAAAAAGCGTCCGGGAAGTAGCCACTTCCCGGACGGTTGCCGAAAAAAAATTTTTTTTTACCAAATGTTTGATTTTACTTGTTTTTCTAATATATTGCGTTTATTAACTTAGCTAAAAAATTTTTAACGTTATTTGTTTATAAATTTGTTATAAACAAATGGACAAGTTTAATATTTTTGAAACATTTTTTTGCCATTTTATTGTCTTGGTAAAATAATGATTTTTAAAAACAAAAATTTTTCTTAAATAAATTTTTTAATTGTTTATAATCTTTTTTTTTATTTATTTGTCATTTAAATTATTTAAGATGCGTGAAATGTGTGACAGTTGAGGGACGGCAATTTGAACATTTAGCTATCATTTTTGAAAGTTTTTATTGATGCAGGTACTTACTATTATTTAATTTACGTTTAATATTGTAACTTCAGTTGAAGTGGAATAAACATTTGAAAACTCTGTCTTTTCTTATCTGTAATATATATTTTAAATAAACGTCATATTTTTACAACAGATATGAGTTTTGTAAAAGTAAGAATTATAGTTTTGTATGTATTTTCATAGCCAGCCATATTAAAATGTAAAAAAGGATCGAATTTATTATATAAAACACCCCGTATCTTCTGTGTTTGGAAAAATAACTATAGCATGTGGTATATTGCTGAAAAGCAAAAAAAAATCTCCATTTTTTAGGTCACAACCAGCTACGATTTCCATTTAAAAAATTATTATAACTTTGGGTCATAACACCGGAATCTTAAGACCTACTAAAAATCTAATACCGGCATTCAATTCTACGCCAAATAATTAGTCTTGAGCTGTTTTCACTTTAACTCTAACTTATTTAACAGCTGAGATACAGACATGTTCAAAAGTGTCACAATAACGAGAAACGCCCTGTAACTCAGAAACAAATGAAGATAGCAAATTTCTGATGTGACAATCGAGTTTGCCATGAAAATCGAGCTCGAGAACGTGGTGTCAGATTTTTCATATCTTTAGTAGTTTCTGAGATACCCTGAAATCCCATCGAAAATGGACCAGCCTGTACAGGCCCACTTTTCGGAATTTTTCACTAAGATTGCGCTTAGGAAGGTAAAGATTGCCAATTTCCACCTTGAAGAGTTCCCAATTTTTCTAGCTAGTTTCCATGACGAGAACCATTCAGCTGCCTCTCCAATCAATCCACTAGAAGCACGTGTCAGTGGTTCAAAGTCGGGCCAATGAAATGTTTCCCCCTATCTAAGTCTGGGTTAAACTTTGGTATGTCTATGGGTGTAGATAACACAGTCACTGCAGCGCGGTTAGAGTTTTGTTTAATTTCTTTTAAAGTTTCCACTAAAACTTGAGTTAATTGCTCCATTTATTTTTTTTAATTAATCACCACCTTTCACACACTTTTTACATATAGTGATCCCACTTCTGATGTAAGAATTTAACACTTTTTAACCAAAAAAACACATATTCTTTTCTTAGATCAACTTTAATTAACTTATACTAGAAAGGCAGGCAAACTCCACTGACGCGGAGTTTGACCTTTCTTTCGGGCCTTCGGCCCTCGAGCCGCGCTGCGCGCGGCCCGAGCACCGCTCCGCGGTGCTTTCCTCGCTGGTTAGTAGATATAATATTTTTTGAAACACCCTGTACTTTGATTTTTAAACGCCCTGTATATANTAAATATATATATATATATATTTGGGTCTCCCTCGAATTTCGAAAATCCATTTATTTTCGTTATCAAAACTTCGACTGATACTTAGGTTTAAATAAGTTTTTTCAACTGTCAAAAATAATTTAAACTGAAGTGAAATTCCAAGTTCTAATAACGAAAACAAATTGATTTTCGAAACGTCAACTATTTATTTACATACCTATAATGATGTGTATTTTTTTAATTTGTCTGCTTTTTTTCAGCATGAGATTTTTGGTTAGGCAAAACTATTTTCATACGAATAACTCTTGATTTTTTATTTTTCATATAAGGCAAAATACCCATATAAATAAAAAATATTAAGCATTATATCCCAAATATGTTATATTATATTCTATTCACGCGCGCTCGCTATGGGACCTATAGTGTTGGCGTTTTCACTGCACCCGCGTGGCGCTATTGGCAACTTTTCCTCACTCGTCACACAATGTACTATTTTTAAAGTAGTTAACGAGGTTATTATCGAATACAGTAATTGGCAGTAGCAGTTTTTATATAGCAATAAAAACGTACTCTTAATATCTCAGTTAAATCCACCGTAGTATTAAGCATAATATTCGAAATATAACAATTTTAAGGGTACCTACTAGAAAGGCAGGCAAACTCCGCTGACGCGGAGTTTGACCTTTCTCTCGGGCCTTCGGCTCCGCGGTGCTTTCCTCGCTGGTTAGTAGATATAATATATTTTTAAACACCCTGTACTTTGATTTTAAACACCCTGTATATAAAAGTATGAGGAGAATGTTTTTCAAAAAAGAGTAGGCCCCGCTCGAGAAAAGAATAAGAAAAGTTTGTTCCAAATTTCCAAAAAGGCATCTGGTTAGTAAATATAAAATTTTTCTCCAAAGACTACGTAGGTAAGGCAGAAATGGTAAAAAAATAAATTAAGATATCTGCTTGATAAATATACAAATTTTCATTAAAAGACTAGTAAATAAAGACAAAGCTAAAAGTGAAAAGAAATAAAACTGCCCTTATTTCTGTAGAACATCTAGTATATGGATTTTTAAAAAAGCGACTTTTCTTCAAAAGATTTAAAGAAAAAATTAACAAAATGAATGTCAGTTTTATGGAACATCCTGTACATAAGTTGCAAGAAACACCTGGTTAGTCGGGTTTTTCATAAAAATATTGCAGACTTCAGTACAAAATATAGAACAGGAAAAAAACATTAAGGAAAGTTTCGTTCTATTGGTCATAAATACTCAGTATAAGAATTCAAAATGACAACTGGTTAATAAGTATAAAAATTTTTCATTAAAAGACTAGTAAATAAAGACAAAGGATAAAAATTGCCCGTTTCAGAATGGATCAATTTTATGGAACACCCAGTACATATATGGATTTTCTAAAAAGCGGCTGGTCAGTAAATATACAACTTCAAAAGGATTCATGAAAAAATTAACAAAATGAATCAGAGAAAATCTGGTCCATCTGTGTCAGTTTTATGAAACATCCCGTACATAAATTGCAAAAACATTTGACAACGTTGTGTAGAAATATCTATTTGAAAATTTAGATAGGTAGTGAAATGAGAAAAAATCCTTGTCCGCCTGTGTAATTTTTATGAAACACTTAGTATATAAATTTGCAAAATGACTACAATATAAGATTTTTCATAAAAATATTGCGACAATAAATTTCTGAAATATACAGAAGCCCCTAGACCGATAATTTTGACTTGGGTCAGTTATGTAGAACATGCAGTATATGGATTTTCAAAAAAAACCTTTGGTTAGTAGCTATATAACTTTTCATGAAAAGATTTCAAAAAAAAATTAGAAAAAGTGAAAAGATAAGTAAAATAAAAGTTCACCTGTGTCATTTTTATGAAACATTCGGTACATACCTTTGCAAAAAGCATATGATTACTACGATTTAAGATTTTTCATAAAAATATTGCAAATCCCGTTCCCTGGACCGTTCGAATTTCAACGCAATATTTAGACACCCATATAAAAAACCTATTTGAAAATTTATATTTCTTTGTTATAGAAAGGTTTAAAAAGATGAGTCCATATATGAAATTAAATTACGGCAGTAAGTTAAAAAGAAATCTTAGGGTAACCTCGTCTGAGATTGAACCGTCACCTTAGAAATACAACGGGACGTTTTTACCGCTATGCATGTGCTTAGGCAAAAATTCGCTTTAAATAATATGTTCAACGAAGAAAGCATCGATACAGTTCCAATCCAGTAGTTTATACGTTCTATGGTCCCGTCTGATTTTCTAACCTAAATTACTTACGGAATACGTCAAATATCCTTCCATCGATCTATGGTTCGTTATAATTTTCTAACCTCAATTGGAAACGTCAAATATAGTGAAATTTATTTAGACGTTTCAATCTGACATTCTTCGTGATTTTCAGATTTTAGATTTTCCTTCCATCGATCTATGGTTCGTTATGATTTTCTAACCTCAATTGGAAACGTCAAATATAGTGAAATTTATTTAGACGTTTCAATCTGACATTCTTCGTGATTTTCAGATTTTCGTCGATTTGCGTTCAGGGCTGGTTGAATCTCTATTTCGCTTATAAAATGGCCGTATGTCAGTGAGAAGTCCACCCAGAAAGGTACATTTGAAAACGCGAATATAAAGTTGCAAAAATTTCATTAAGCGACGAACGAAGGGAGATGAGGCGCGGTTATGCCGCTTCGGATCTCGCGGAGAAACCCAGTCCGTCCGCCAAAATGGTAGTTTTCCAATCTGGCTTGAGCGCGTAGTGTCGTCGTTCACAGCTGAAGTAATAAACAATTTTTGTAATGTTAAATTTGCATTTTTCTAACACAAAGTCGTCTCGCAAAAGATCCACAATGAGATAACACAGATAAATAACGACATCCTATAACTTGAAAGAGTCTTTAACTCCAACTTATTCTTAACTTTTGACGTTTGGGGAGTAATAGATACGAATGCAATATAGTAAATTAACGAAGCAAATGTACTAATACAAAGGTTCAAGGGTTTAGGTACTATGGATTGGTTTAAAATTATGCTGTTTTAGAGGGCAAGTACTTACGTTTATTCGGGGGACAGGTATCGTAATCCTAGGCATGTCAAACGGTAGAGCTGCGAAAATGTAAATAACAACCTAACCTAATAATAAGAAATACCTGTATATGTCGTGGCGTAGCAATGTATTAAGGTTAAAAAAGGCCTAGTAAGGTAAAATAACGGTTCGTCGCGACCCCAAAGACGTCTTTCGCGTTTGGCGTGAAATTATTTTGACATAATTAATCTGACGTTTCTAACGACGTTCCAATTTTCTCCCGGTGGGCGTGTCTTAAAGCTTCAATCTTACGGCTTGCGAAATGGTCGTCTGTCGTCGAGCAGACCCCAAAAAGAAGGCAAAATTAAATATGAAAACGCGAAAAAAACGTTACAAAAATGCCCCCGAACGACTAAGGAGGAACGACTGAGTACCTATCTGTGCCAAGTCGCACGCCGTTTCGAGGCTCGCGGGGAAGGAATTTTATAGGGCAAAATTCAGATTTTTCGGCCTTCCTAGACAGGGCATTTTAACGTATTTACGGCCGCATTTCGAATCCCGCGTTTGATTTCGCGGAAAGTTGTACATAAAAAGTTGGAAGAAGGCACCCGGTCGATAAATATTAGTATTTTCGGCACAGTTTTAAATAAAATATCGTAGAAAATGGGGGAAATAAAAAATAAATAAGCCGTACCCGCGCGCGATTCCAGGCGATCGGCGACCGTCAGATTTCAGCGGGAGGGCGTGTCGGACTATTGCTTTTCACACAAAAATTGGGCCACGCCCCTCGCAGAACCTGGGGAATTCGGAAAATTCATGGGGAAGGCGTCGAGTTAGCGCGTTCTAAATACGACGTCGCAACGCGGGAAAGACGTCGCGACGCTTCGCGCCGCGACGGGGGCCGCTAAGCGGCACCAGGAAAGAGCCTTTCGTCCGGCGGATCGGCTCTTTTTCGGGCTGATCGTGCGACGCAGACGGAGCTATCGGATTTTAATATATATTGAATAGACAGTGTAGGGTGGGTCCCGATGTCAAGCAGTATAAAAATAAATAATAACTAACTACTAAATAAAATTTACCGTGGTATAAAACATGATATCTGAAACATGAAATATACCAGTTCTAAGGGTTGTTGTCGAAGTAGTTTTTGTCTTTATAAATTGGTAAAAATGCAACCTTACATTTTACTTCAAATCTACGTAGTAGGTACTAAACATAATATCCGAGATATAAAATATAGTTGTTTCATTGGCGGTTTTACCATAAGAGCTGCGGAGCTGCAGAACACATAAAATTTTATGTATTTAATCATATTAAATATCAACAAAATATTTAAAGAATCCAAATGTACTCGTGCTAAAATAAATCTAGGATGCAACCTCATATACAAAATGTGTGCACAGCGAACAATTAGATGCGTCCTTTGTTTTTATTGGCTAATCAGGCACGTAACCCAGTACACTTTTATATGCGCTTTTGTGGCTGCAACAACGACAGCCACTGGTGCAGTAAATGCAGTAATATTTCGTACGTGGTATGTTGTGGTTTATTTCTGCGAGCGGCACGTGTGAATATTTTGGTATAGGCATCTACGGATATAAATTTTTTATATATTAAAATCTGATAGCTCCGTCTGCGTCGCACGATCGCCCCGAAAAAGGGCCGACTTTGGATGGCAAAGGCTTCGCCCCCGGATTGCGCAGCGATCCCCCGCGAAGTCCGGAGGGCTTCGCCTTCCTAGCTACATCGCGCCGTCGTATTTACAACCCGGCGTCTCGACGTCTTCGAGGCGATTTTTCCCGTTTTCCGGAAGTCTACGGGGAGCGTGGCCCAATTTTTGTGTGAACGGCGATAGTCCGACACGCCCTCCCGCTGAAATCTGACGGTCGCGCGCGGGTACGGCTTATTTATTTTTTATTTCCCCCATTTTCTACGATATTTCATTTAAAACCGTGCCGAAAATACTCATATTTATCGACCGGGTGCCTTCTTCCAACTTTTTATGTACAACTTTCCGCGAAATTAAACGCGGGATTCGAAATGCGGCCGTAAATACGTTAAAATGCACTGTCTAGGAAGGCCGAAAAATGGTAAATTTTGCCGCATAAAATTCCTTCTCCGCGAGCCTCGAAACGGCGTGCGACTTGGCACAGATACTCAGTCGTTCCTCCTTAGTCGTTCGGGGGCATTTTTGTAACGTTTTTTTCGCGTTTTCATATTTAATTTTGCCTTCTTTTTGGGGTCTGCTCGACGACAGACGACCATTTCGCAAGCCGTAAGATTGAAGCTTTAAGACACGCCCACCGGGAGAAAATTGGAACGTCGTTAGAAACGTCAGATTAATTATGTCAAAATAATTTCACGCCAAACGCGAAAGACGTCTTTGGGGTCGCGACGAACCGTTATTTTACCTTACTAGGCTTTTTTTAACCTTAATACATTGCTACGCCACGACATATACAGGTATTTCTTATTATTAGGTTAGGTTGTTATTTACATTTTCGCAGCTCTACCGTTTGACATGCCTAGGATTACGATACCTGTCCCCCGAATAAACGTAAGTACTTGCCCTCTAAAACAGCATAATTTTAAACCAATCCATAGTACCTAAACCCTTGAACCTTTGTATTAGTACATTTGCTTCGTTAATTTACTATATTGCATTCGTATCTATTACTCCCCAAACGTCAAAAGTTAAGAATAAGTTGGAGTTAAAGACTCTTTCAAGTTATAGGATGTCGTTATTTATCTGTGTTATCTCATTGTGGATCTTTTGCGAGACGACTTTGTGTTAGAAAAATGCAAATTTAACATTACAAAAATTGTTTATTACTTCAGCTGTGAACGACGACACTACGCGCTCAAGCCAGATTGGAAAACTACCATTTTGGCGGACGGACTGGGTTTCTCCGCGAGAACCGAAGCGGCATAACCGCGCCTCATCTCCCTTCGTTCGTCGCTTAATGAAATTTTTGCAACTTTATATTCGCGTTTTCAAATGTAACTTTCTGGGTGGACTTCTCACTGACATACGGCCATTTTATAAGCGAAATAGAGATTCAACCAGCCCTGAACGCAAATCGACGAAAATCTGAAAATCACGAAGAATGTCAGATTGAAACGTCTAAATAAATTTCACTATATTTGACGTTTCCAATTGAGGTTAGAAAATCACAACGAACCATAGATCGATGGAAGGAACAGACTGATTGATATTTGACGTATTTCGTAATTTAGGTTAGGAAATCAGACGGTACCTACTACGCGATTTTTGACGTTTCTAATTGAGGTTAGAAAATCAGAAGGAACGTACTAATTGATATTTGACGTGTTTCGTATTTTAGGTTAAGATATCACACGGGAATGACAAGACGATATTTGACGTTTCTAATTGAGGTTAGAAAATCAGAAGGAACGTACTAACTGATATTTGACGTGTTTCGTATTTTGGTTTAAGATATCACACAGGAGTGACAAGACGATATTTGACGTTTCTAATTGAGGTTAAAAAATCAGTGGGGACCTACTAATTAACATTTGGCGTATTTCATAGATGACATCGAGGTGAAAAAATCAGATGGACCTACTAGGCGAAAATGACACTTTCAATTGATGTTAGAAAATTAGACGGGACTTACTAGATGACGTTTGATGTATTTATTTAAACCAAAAATTTTTTGTTTACTGATCAAAGGCCTATTTCAAACTTTTTACATAGAACGTTTCGCGAAATTAACGCAAATTCGAAGTGCGGCAGCTTAAACAATGAACGACGACACTACGCGCTGTGTCTCAAGTCAGACTGGAAAACTAGCATTTTGGCGGACGGACTGGGTTTCTCCGCGAGATCCGAAGCGGCATAATCGCGCCTCATCTCCCTTCGTTCGTCGCTTAATCAAAATTTTGCAACTTTATATTCGCGTTTTCAAATATATCTTTCTCCATGGACTTCTCACTGACATACGGCCATTTTATAAGCGAAATGGAGATTCAAAGAACCGCGAACGCAAATCGACGAAAATCTAAAAATCACGAAGAATGTCAGATTGAAACGTCAAAATAAATTTCGCTATATTTGACGTTTCCAATTGAGGTTAGAATATCACAACGAACCATAGATCGATGGAAGGAAAATACTAATTGATATTTGACGTATTCCGTAAGTAATTTAGGTTAGGAAACCAGACGGGACCATAGAACTTATAAACTACTGGATTCGCCCGACTGTCATTTTGCCAATATAAACGGCAATGGCATAGACGTGTGCGAGAGAGATAGAGCTGGTGCGGGCTAATGCTTCGTTCTTAAAACTTCAAGTATCGCGCGAATTAAATTGAATTTCTCTTCTTTTAACAATACATATTTGTACGACTAATTTTAATTAATTATTATTAACGAATAAGAGCATAAGCACTCTTTGTTTATATAGAATTTTTGTACAAATTGGAGGTATTAAAGGGGGAATGTAATAATTTTTTTTTTAAATCTTTTCATGAAAAGTTATATAGTTGCTAACCAAAGGGTTTTTTTGAAAATCCATATACTGCATGTTCTACATAACTGACCCAAGTCAAAATTATCGGTCTAGAGACTTCTGTATATTTCAGAAATTTATTGTCGCAATATTTTTATAAAAAATCTTATATTGTAGAACTCAGAGTCATTTTGCAAATTTATATACTGAGTGTTTCATAAAAATTACACAGGCGGACTAGGATTTTTTTCTCATTTCACTACCTACCTAAATTTTCAAATAGATATTTCTACACACGGTGTCAAATGTTTCTTGCAATTTATGTATAGGATGTTTCATAAAACTGACACAGATGGACCAGATTTTCTCTGATTCATTTTGTTAATTTTTTCATGAAATCTTTTCATAAAATGATGTTTCCATTTGTTTCAAAGTACAATTTGAGAATAAATAAAATGCATATACTATTATGGTAACTTTGTATTTTTATTTAACTAATAAATCTTGCAACACAAAATATTAGCACCTTATGTTTGACAAACATAGATGTGACGTCACGTAGACGCCGCGCCATGACGACGGTGGCCGTTTTTGCGTGAGTTTAGACTTAAAATTAAAATGTCAATATTTTTCTACTAAATCCTATATTTAATAAGATATTTTTTGGAAATAGTAAATACTTCCGAACATCATAGAACAGTTTTTCAAAATCTGTCATCATTCCTATTAGCATATTATTAATTAATTCAATAAAATAATTCGAGGGAATAACGGAAATATGAAAAGGCCAGACAAAATGTCAAACAGGAAGTTGAATTGCCTCCATGAATAGTATATGAATACAGGGCGACCGGAAACGCTTAGATTCCAAGATACAGAGTGTTGAAAATTTAAATAAATATATCAATATTAGAAATAATAAATTTTGAACAGTCAATGTTAGGTTCCTAAAATTTGGCAGTTATTATACGTAGGTAAAGGGCTGCATTTTTAGTATAAAGTCAAATTTTATCTGCCGCTAGTGGCGTAGGTAGGCGTGAATGTAGAACGCCAATGAATTTTTTTAAATTTTTATTATTTTCGGGCTCGTCTAACATCTTACAACAAACAAAGATATCTAGAATTTTTTGCTTAATACTAACCTATTCTTAGAACAAAAACTTATTTATTTAATTCAGCGGCAACAAAAATAAGAGATAATATGGTACGCCTTTTTTTGTTGTCTTAGTTACTTGTTTACCGAAATTGTTGGCATTTTCCTAGTTATAAGTTCTCATTCAAAACTGGAGATTAGATAATAAAATTCGAATATAAATAACTTTATTAACACTGAAATGACTCAGATGTATTTCATCTCCGGCTTGGCAAATGGGAATGCGGAAGAAGCGCGGAGAATTTATCAGGAATGTTATCCTAACAGAGTAATGCCATGTGCTAAAACATTTAGAAAGCTACATCTCAGATTGAGTGAAACTGATAGTTTTAAGCGTAGTACGGAAGTTCCAGACAGACCTTCAACAGTAACAACTCCAGAGTTAAAAATACGTCGAGAAATAGAAGAAGATCCTACGACCAGTACCAGGAAGTGGCATATAATAACAATTTTTTGACGAAAATTGTATTTACTGATGAGGCAACTTTTTTGCGAGAGTCTTTCGCTAGGCACACATGTGATTGCCTCTTGTCCAGTGGTGTGCCAGTAGTTTTTGCGTCTTGGTGAGGATTATCTCGGAGCTAGGAGATCAGCTGTCATCCATTTGGGCTACACTGTCCCTCTCAGCTTGGTCGGACGGACCCCTAGGGCTTCTTGCCTTCGTCAACTATCGAGGCCTCCGTTGGAAGTTTACCACTGCACAGTAGATATCGTGACAACCCTTCAGTTTAACTGATAAGTATAGTAGT
This sequence comes from Anoplophora glabripennis, assembly GCF_000390285.2. NCBI lineage: Eukaryota > Metazoa > Arthropoda > Insecta > Coleoptera > Cerambycidae > Anoplophora > Anoplophora glabripennis. The sequence goes on along the minus strand of NW_019417668.1, from coordinate 23,385 downwards.
AGTTAGTTGTGTTTAGTAGTATTTAGAGTGTTCAGTAACATTTAGTAGTTAAGTATGTACTTGTTTAACAGATTCTTTTGATAACTTGTGTTGTAAGTTTGTTCGGGAAATATACCGGGTGTACATTATTAGCTTTACCACTCAGGCACAACCTGTGTGTTATAGTGGGTTGACCTCACGTCCACGTACATTCTCTATTGTTCATATATTTTGTGGGAATTTGTTTAGGCATAAGTTGGCATATGTGATCGCGCATTTACTATCAACCACTTGTAGCTACAACTGGGGAAGGGTGCACTCTCATAAGTGGAGCGTCACTCCGTTTATAATTCTTATAGACCATACTGCAGCGGTTTTCAGCCGTCTCTCTCTCTCTCTGTAATTGTGAAATTTTACCACCTGTTATACAACCCAGTGAATATACCCAGTATTATTAAAAGATAGGAGTTTCATTACACAGACTCAGGAAGGAATACTCCTAAACTAACTCTCAGCTCTTATTTGTGTCTCTTTTGTTTTGTATCACAGTTAGACTTTTCCCTGGGCAATTTTTGAGGATTTTTGTTTACCAACTTGGAGCTAGTCCACACTAGGCCGCTTGGGCCGACCTTAGTGAGAACTGAGTTCTTTTTGCTACCTACTATTGCCCAGTGTTATAACTCATACCTCGGTCAGAGGGTGTGGTAACACGTTCTACATTTTATGACGAAAACCTCGACTGACTCACGGCTAACTACGCCACTGGCGGCAGATAAAAATTGACTTTATTCTAAAAATGCAGCTTTTACCAATTTATTTCAAATATTAATATATTTTTTTAAATATTCAACACTTTGTATCTCGGAATCTAAGCGTTTCCGGCCACATGTTTATTAGGGTGGCCCAAAAAAAAACGAATATTTTTTTTCGTGTCTCTTGTGAAAATATGTTAGTTTATCATGTTTTAAGAGCCCCCTCAACAAATCAACTCAAAAAAAATGTTTGTAGAGGTCGCTCAAGATTTTTAAAAATCTTGATTCTGAAAATTTCAAATCGATATTTTAATTTCTAAAGATCACTCATAATTTATTTTAACTTTCAAAATAGTCTAGTTATAAAGATCGAATATTAGGTTACAGTTAAATAGAAAAGGAAAATTCTAACGTTATGTTTACAGTTTAAAATGAAATATATTCAGAGAACCAAAAGCCTCCATAAATCTCAGAAAAATATTTCCTTAAAAAAATGTAACAGATTTGCACTTATTCTCGGTATTTCACTTATAAATTTGTCAGATAGTTTGGAATATATGGGAATAAATCAACTAATTCATTGTATTATGTAACGCGAAACGAAAATGAGCCACCCTAATGTTTATAGGAACTTTTTTTCTTTAAATACCATAAGAAATTGTGTCCTGAAATTAGGGACTCGACCCTGTATAGGCGAAAAATTTGCGGAAAAAGTCACTGGTGACTGGGACGGTTATGTGACCAAATCCAGTCCGGCTCTAGCCACATTTGCCCATTTTCAAAAACTTTCGGAAAAGTCGGGTTATAGTTTTTGGCATTATGAATCCCTATTGAGTTATTTTAATATTTTATAGTGTTTCCATTACTTACCTAGTATTAAACAATTTTCCGTGTGTAAATATTTTCTCTCCTCTCGATCGTGTTATATTTTCGTTTCATGTTACATAATACAATGAAGTAGTTGATTTATTCCCATATATTCCAAACTATCTGACAAATTTATAAATGAAATACCGAGAATAAGTGCAAATCTGTTACATTTTTTTAAGGAAATATTTTTCTCGGATTTGGTTCTCTGAATATATTTCATATTAAACTGTAAACATAACGTTAGAATTTTCCTTTTCTATTTAACTGTAACCTAATATTAATTCTATTCGATCTTTATAACTAGACGTACGTATGATAATGAACTTACTGGTTGTTAATTCCTCCGATCCTGCTATTTTGTTGCATTAATAAGGGTAATTTATCTATAGACTCTGTCGCTGATGGAGTTCCAGCTAAAACGTCTGGTGTATTGATTTTGAAATCTTCAATGTTAACAGTTATATCTTCATTTATATTTTCTGTGAAAAATTCTGTATTTGTAGAATTAGATATAGTTCCGTTAGCAAAATCATTACTCATATTATAGTAATATTCACTGGAGTTACTCACATTAACACAAGCAGTTAAAGGAACTAACGTTGACAACAACTGTCTTTTATTGTCGATTATTGTGTTAACTTTAACTTGACATCTGTTTAAATTATGAACCTGAGGTCCACCCAGGTCTGATGTTGAATGTGTTTGAACATCATCAGTTGAATTTATTTCAATACTTTTTTCTTTTTTAGCAAATAAATCTGTTATCTTCTTGTAAGTTGATGATAACGAAGATGAATTAGAACTTGTGGACGAAGATGGAGAATTTTTTAAATGGCTAAGTTCTTGGTTTTCATGAGATTCTTCTCCAGCTGGACTTATTCGATCAGATATATTATTTAAATCTTTATCATTTTCATCGAGATCGCATGTTAATAATTTAATACGTTCTATCAGAGAATTATCTTCCTTTTTTATTGTTTTCTTTGTTTTTGGTTCATAACGAATAACAGAACGCTTGAAAGTTCTATGTTCAATTAGTCGCTTATCACATTTTTTTATTTTTGGTGACAATTTGGAAATTTTAGTTTCATCAAATGTATGCAAAGACTCGGAATTTAAAATAAAATGTTCTGAAGATTCGTTTTCCAAATCTTTTGTTTTAGTATCTGGAAATAGCTGTCGAACTGCTGAATTTGGTTTTAAACTATTAGAAATCAAAACATGATTTCCGAATTTAAATGTCAGTAACATATCGGTGGTTTCTTGTGATGATAACTTAATGGCATCATTGTTTTCCTTTTTATCCAACTGTAAATAGTTTTCTTGTTTCTCGTTATTATATAGATCCGATTCCTCAACATTTTCAATAAAACGAACTGCTCTATTACTTTCTTTATCTGGAGTAGAATTTAGTTCTCTGTTCTAAAATAAGAAAATTCTATTAATATACAAGCTATTTATACAGGGTGATCCGAATTTTATGCAGGAAACTTCGAGAGCAGATAGATCTCTTTAAAATAACAGGTGTTTGCCTTATAAACATAGGTCTAGAACGGCCTCGTTTTAGAGATAGAGGGTGTTAAAGTTGTTAAAAAAAATGATTTTTTGTTTATATCTCCGGAATCTATTAACCGATCTCAATAAAATTTGGTACAGGTAATGTATGACAGTAGGTCTTGCATTCCCTAAAATATGAGCTCTAATGGTTCAACCAGTGGTGTACAACTGGACAGGGGTCGTCCTCTTGTTATAAAAAACCTACGCCACTGTAATTTTTTAAAGTTATTGTAACGGATTTATATTCTAATGCACTAAATACGTAAAAAAGGTAACTTGAATTTTTTCTCTAAGATTCGCCGTTCTCAAGTTATTCATATCAATACAATCCCCTTGTGGCAGACACTTCAAACCATAATATTACAAGAATATTTATGTTTATGCTTAAAAGTAAGTGCAATTTGTAAGCAGATCAACACAATTATTTCTAGGTAGTGAGGTAGTGTTCCTGGTGTATGTTAGTTTCTCCTGGAGGCCCAATCCACTATCTTTACAAATAAGAACAATTTAAATCAAAATACTAATAAAAATACATTTACCAAGCAACAACAAAACAAACAAGAAACGAAATTAACGTTGCGTATTTACAAAAATTGTTCAAAATGCGAACCATCCACGTCGATACATTTCTGACATCTTCTATTAATGGAACTAATTGAAACTAACATCATGTGGTGGTTTTCTTTTAATTCATTACACCCGTCTTTTATTCTCTGCAGTAGTTGTGGTCTTGTATTTATTGGAGTGAAGTAAACTTTCCTTTTCAGGTTGTTAACCCTAAACATAGAAGTCCAGGTGGTTTAAATCTAGCGATCTGGCTGGCCAAGACACTGGACCCTCTGCACCACTATGGTTGACATTGGCATTTGGTCTTCTACCTATCCATCGTCCCATATAATTTTCATTAAGCCATTCTTGTATTATTCTCCTAAAATGCGCAGGAGCATTATCCATATGCATCCAGTTATTTTGTGGTATATTTAATGGAACATCCTCTAATAATTCAAATAGATGGTTTTCTAGAGAGTTTATAAGTGATTGGAAATTTAGATGGGGTAGCAAGAAGAAAAGTCCACAAACTTTATTCCGAATTATTCCGACACTTTCACAGAAAATTCATCTTGAAAAGATCTTTTCTTGTGACCAAATATTGTGAAAATTCACTACCCCTCGCCTTGTGAACGTAGCCTCACCGATCCATAGTATTTGTAGTAAGAATTCTGGATTATGTTGTGACTTTAAGAACCACTGACAAAAATTCAGGCGTCTCTCTACTTCTCTCGAACGTAAATTTTGCACAGCTTGTAAATTTTCGATTTACTCACCCCAAGTTGCCGAGACGTTTTTTAATCCCAAAAGAGCGACGAGTGTACAGAATTTTGTTGATCTGCTTACAAATTGCATTTACTTTTGCATAAACATAAATCCTATTGTAATATTATGGTTAGAAGTGTCTGCCACAAGGGGATTGTATTGGTATGAATAATTTGAGAACGGTGAAATTTAGGGAAAAAATTCAAGTTACCTATTTTACGTATTTTGTGCATTAGAATATAAATCCATTGTAATAACATGCAAAAAATACAGTGGCGTAGGTATTTTTTTATAAAAAAGGAGCGACCCTGTTCAGTTGTACACCACTGGTTAAATTTTTAGAGCTCATATTTCAGGGAATACAAGGCCTACTGTCATACAATATCTGTACTAAATTTTATTGAGATCGGTTAATAGATTTCGGAGATATAAATAAAAAATCAATTTTTTTACCAACTTCAACAACCAGTATCTCTAAAACGAGGCCGTTTCAGACCTATGTTTATAAGGCAAACACCTATTATTTTAAAGAGATCTATCTGCCGTCGAAGTTTCCTGCATAAAATTTGGACCACCCTGTATAGAGCGGATCCCAAAAAACATTTTCTGGTGTCTCGAGAACGGCCGAAAATAGATAAAACATCACCATACCACACACAGCTCGCTGCGAAATGTTTTTTGGGATACCTGGTACTATTTTCAATATTCATTAAGACAAATTAAAATTGACAATTAAAATTATTATTGCATAAAATAATATATAATAAAATTTTGTTTATGTTAGATTAGAATAAAGCTAAAACGTTAACACCTTATATTTTTCCAGCTAGGTGACAGAATTTTAAAAATAAAATAACAAGTTCAATTCGTTAAAACCGGTCATTTTGGCGTAAGTGATTATTTATTAAAATGTTTAAGGACAAAAAATAAGTTTGGTCAAAAATTAAATATGTAATAAACAAATCAACATGGTATTTATAAAAAAACCTTTCATTTCTCATCATCTGCTACACAATATAAAAACCGAGAAATCATTTCAAAGTTAGACACCCTTATAACGTTTGTCGGTAGAATTCGGAAATATATATATATATATATATATATATGTATATATATACACCCTTGTATAAAAAAAGGTGGTGTATAATGCGTCCCCAGGAAATACTTAGCTTAGTCAATATACATTACAGGAGTCTGCAATAGTTAAGTATTTCCTGGGGACGCATTATACACCACCTTTTGAAAGGACGCAAAATTGATACAAGGGTGTATATATATATATATCGGTCGGTAGCCGCACGGTTTAAGGCGTCAGTACTTAAATCGATGTGTGCTAATTCTGCCCGGGTTCGATTCCTGCGCCCGGTGGACCGTAGATTAGCTATGCTTGTACGGAGGATTGGCACCCTCTGGTATGGTAGGGTGGAAGAATGTTGTCTTGGGTCAATGTGAGGGATTGACACCGGTTGGCATTTGACCACCCTCCTAATTAATGAGGTTTTTCAGGTTTCCTTCATTCCTGCACTGAATGGTGGTTAGGGCCTACCAACATAAGTTGTTCCTAGGCGCAAATGCGGCCTGCCTAATAATAATATGCCGGCTCCTCTCCCGTACAAGTCTCCGACTTATGGGCTAATTCTCGTAGTCAGAATGAGGAGTAGAGATATTATTATTAAATGTCAAGTTATTTCAATTGTTTTTGGAATGTTTCTGGTGATGGCCAATTTGACAAGTCTAATATGAGAAAAAGTGTACGAAAAGTAAAAAATTGTAATATCTCTAAAAGTAGTAATGGCAACCTTAACAATGCTCATATGGCTTGAAAGGAAATTTGAAACTGGATACGACAGAGTAAAAAAGTGCAGGGTGTTCCATTTAAATTAACAAAGTTATAGCTGTTCGGAGTTATCAATATGTAACAGCAAAAATGAAACACCTAGTATCAAATGTTTTAATTTGTTGGAATATCATAATTTAGTGTTACTTATGCCCCTTGCAGGTAGCAAAAATCCACTTGATATCACGCTCCTGAAAAGAGTTACCAGCATCTCCACGGACCCTTGCATCTGTTAAATTTTTTCTTTAAATATTAATATCCCAAATTCTATAACTTCTCGGTATAGGGAATATTTAATAAAGTGACCCTCAAATTTCACGTAGAATCCGAAAANGGGGGGGAAGGAGCATCGACTACAATGGTCATTAGCTCTATAGGCAAGGATTTAGGATCTTATGGATCTGGATAAGAGTTGGGGAAAAGGAAAAAGGGAAATAGTGCAGTATCGGTATCATGATTTACAATGATTGTTGTTGTTTTTACAATTTTGAATAAAATTTTATTCGTTTTAAGTAAACTAATGTGTTTCTTATTTCAGTGATATCTGACAAGTTATCGTAAAGGTCTGTATTTAAATGCTGGACATTCACACAGTAAATGCTTCATATTGAGTAATTGGTTGCAGTGTTCACATTGGGGTGGGGTCTCACCCGCCAATAAATATTTATGTGTAAGTGTTGTATGTCCTATAACCTATACAAAGCCGATGTAGGATAACCGTATCTTTTAGAGGTAATTGGTAATTTTTGTACTATGTATTAGAGGTGATTTTAGATGCAATGTGATTCTTTAGATCTGACTTCTTGGTTATGTTTACATCAGGATTTTCCAGGAGCGTAGCAACACTTGCTCCAGTATCAACAAGTTCATTCTCTGGTTTACCAACATCGCTCGGTATCCAGATGTAAATTATTTTGTGTTTATTTTCAACAAGATGCTTACTATGTGCTTGAATTTTTTGCGTCACTGGATCGTTTGAATAGATTGTAACGTACTTAAAAAATCAGTTGCAATCAAGTACTTTTCATTTGAAGGTGTCATTGATATATAAAGTAGAGCTTGCCCTATCGCGTATTGTTTAGCGAAGAAGACAAAAGGCATTATTCTGCAATGACCACTCGTAGATCTCTGTGTCAACTGGTATCGTGCAACCTACCCCATTGTTTGTTTTTGAACCATCTGTGTGTATAACCTTCGCCCCTTCATAATGATTGAGAATTTCATAGAATTTTTGGACAAGGAACTCACGTGGAAACGAGTCTTTAGAATAATCGTGGAGATTAAGATTAATTTCTAAATTTGGAATTGTCCTTGGGGGTATTTCATTTGGTCCTTCTGGGAATACCTTAGGTAATGGTGTGATACCAATGTTTTTAAGGCAATTCTTGAGCCGGACACTTAAGGGAGAAATAATGGTTGGTCTACTTTGATATGGGTCCTCTGTTAAGAATAAGAATAAATTATTTTAATGATTGGGTCTGCACAAAACACCCATTGCATGGAAACAAGTTATTTTATTTCGTCTGATATGGAGTGATGTTAAGCTCGACTCTCTAAACAATGATTTTATCGAACTGATGGGGAAAGCTCCAATACAGTACCTTAATCCAGCATGGTGTATAGTGTCCAGTTTTGGTACTTTTACGAGCAGATGAGTAAACTATACAACCATAATCAAGTCGTGAAAGTATTATTGTCTTGTAAATATGTAACAAACACAACTGTATTTAAACATCATTTTACAATTTGCCCAGTCATTTATAAAACGCATAGGTATTTTATAAAAAGACTGAATTTGAAATTAGCCTGCGACATATTCAGGGTGTTTTTAAAATGAAGTAGCAAAGATGGTACCAGTGAATGTAGAGCCAAAAATAAGACGATTGAAGTAAAAATATCGTATATGAAAGTTGCACCTCTGTGGCGATGTACCCTCTTAAAGGAGGGTATTGAAATTCACATTTTAATTTTTTTCTTTAACATGAGGAATGCTAGAGACACAAAACTTGGTATGAGCATCCTACTAATAAAGAGACAACTTTTCAATATTTGTTCGATCATTGGCGTATTTTATAAAGGAGTGAAACAGTCAACCCATTGCAATATTTTATTAGAAATTTTTTATATGACGCAAATTATTTATTTTAAAATATTTATTGGGAAGACTGATTTATTGCGCAACTTTTTTCCTTTAATTTTTCGATAAAACCGATAGTTTTCTAGTAAAAAAAAATTAGATGCGTCATCGTTCACTAAAGGGGTGTTTGCGAAAATTTGTAAAAATAAAGTAGGCGGATGTCATAACAAATAAATTGTTATTTATCATAATAATAAATTGACACTTTCTGTCAACCAATAATTAGTACCAATTGATTAATTATCAGAATAATTATGGCAAATAATATTTATACCAATATGTACGAATACGAATATGTCGACATGCTCCAAGTTTTTTTCGAATCCAGAAAAAATAGTAACGCTGCAGTAAGATTATACCACCAAAGATATCCAAACTGGCTGATTCCTCATAGATAAACATTGGCCTCGATGGAAAGAAGGCTTCGCGAAACTGGTAAAATTCAGCCCAATCGTGAGGGTGCCGGAAGAAAGCATAATGTCCGAACTGTTGAAACTGAGGAAGCTATACTGGAACATCTTGAACAAGACTGTGGTACAAGCACAAGACAGGTGTCCAGGCAACTGCAAGTTTCTCACAGTCTTGTGTGGAATGTAGCTCATGAAAATCTTTTATACCCTTTTCATAATCAACCCGTACAAGAATTGAATGACCCTGATTTACCTAACCGTGTGGATTTTTGTCAGTGGTTACATTAATATTTCCAAGCATGACTTAAATTTTCTAATGAATATACTTTTCACCGATGAAGCAAATTTTACTAGAGTAGGTGCAATAAACCTTCATAATGTTTCTTCGTGGTCGGAAGAAAATACTCATGAAATATTGGTTTCAAGATGTCAACATAATTTCAATTTAAACGTTTGGATGGAAATTGTAGGAAATACTCTAGTAGGTCCTTTTATTCTTCCACACAGGCTTGGAGCGGCTAGACGTCAGGTGAATGGTTAAATTTAAATTACCCGCATCGCTGGATTGGTCGTGGTCGTAATGCCCCTGTTTGTTGGCCTGCACGTTCACCTGACCTAACGCCTATGGATTTCTTTTTGTGGGGACACAATTAGTATTGTTTATGCCATTCCTGTTGCCTCCTTAGAAGAACTACGCTTAACAATATTTCAGGCAGCAGATGACCTTCGCAATAACCAAGAACTGTTTGTGCGAGTGCGTTATAACTTCAACAGACGTATTAGATTATGCTTGCAGGAAAATGAAAATTATTTCGAGAACATTCTTTAAATTTAATTTTGCATTTCTTGTTTTTCGTTCGTATTAAATTTTATTCAGATATGTAAATAACTTTACCTAATACATGTTCCATAGTCATGTTATCAAACTTTTTCATTAATTAATAGCAAATTATTCTTAATGTTATTATTAAATTACCAGTTTATTGACAGAAAGTGTCAATTTATTAATATGATAAATAATAATTTATTTGTTATCACATCCGCCTACTTCATTTTTACAAATTTTCGCAATTACCCCTTTAGTGAACGATGACGCATCTATTTTTTTTACTAGAAAACTATCGGTTTTATCGAAAAATTACAAAAGGTAAAAAAGTTGCGCAATAAGTCAGTCTCCCCAATAAATATTTTTAAATAAATAATTTGCTTCATATAAAAAATTTCTAATAAAATATTGCAATGGGGTTGACTGTTTCACTCCTTTATAAAATACGCCAATGATCGAACAAATTTTGAAAAGTTGTCTCTTTATTAGTAGGATTCTCATACTTCGTGTCTCTAGCATTCATGTTAAAGAAAAAAATTAAAATATGAATTTCAATTCCCTCCTTTAAAGGGTATATCGCCTCAGGGGTGCAACTTTCATATAAGGTATTTTTACCTCAATCCTCTTATTTTTAGTTCTACATTCACTGATACCATTTTTGCTACTTGTATTATTTGTAAATTTAGAGTTTTTGATAAACGTTAATTATTATTATTTCTTTAAATACACTGCATGATATATATCTTAACAAATAATTAAATAAGTAATTGTTTAATAAAGCAAAAGAAATTAACGGTTCAAAATGCTAAATATTTTGCATAAGGTAGATTAGATCGTATGTACATGTTCAGTCAGTTGACAGTACCAAATACCAAAATCACGCACGGTGCGCGGCGGGCTGAGCAAAGTGTTATAATTGTCAATCAATCAAATTTCATATATTTTTTTTATGAGAGCCTATAAGTACCTATAAAACATAATATTGTCATCATTGTTTTATTTAAATAGTATGATGGAAATGTGGAACCTTTAATTATACTGGAAAATATTTTAATTTATTTATATTGCTCACTAACGACTACAATACCCATATAGGTACATACATAGGTAATTATATGAATACTGAAAATTGTACTATAACCGTACTGAATTTATGATCTATCACTGCACAGCACTTTTAGGTTTACAATGTTGCCAAGTTAAAATGACGCAAAATGGATACAATTGTACCATGAGAATGTATATTAGTATATCCTTATAGAGACATCTGGACGGCCAATGCTTAAACTAACAATATACATCACATTAGTATTTATGTTAAGTTTGTATCTATTTTACGACCAACTTTCGACATTCTTTTTTAGAATATCTCCTAGACTACTTTTTATATCTGCTTTAAAATTTTAACACGTATAGAGGGCGCATGATTCACTTGTTAAAGGAACATTTCATCAAAAAAAAAACAACATTGGACGAAATAACACAGATTGCAATTTTGCGTCCGTTATACGGACGCATTTTTACATCGGACGCAAAATTGATACGTTTTATCCTACTCATGGACGCAAAATTGATACAAGGATGCATATATATATATATAT
>NW_019417668.1:0-12062 GCF_000390285.2 Anoplophora glabripennis | reverse complement strand
TTAATGACCTTAAATAGATGTACACTTCATTAAAAAATTACTTAAATCTATATATATATATATATATACAGGATGATTCAGGAGGAAATGTTAATATTTTAGGTACGTATTCAGGGATCCAAACTAAACATAAAAGTAAACATGTAAACAATACTCAATTTAAGATTTTTTTCTTTCCTTTTTCTTCAAACCGGTAGGTTGGTCGAAGTGGTCCGCATAATTGGCCAGCTGGATCACCAGACCTTAATTTTCTGGAATATTGTCTTTGGGGGTGGTTGAAATCATTGGTATATTCAAGTAAAGTAAACTTTAGAGATGCACCACTCGATTAAATAATAAATGCATCCGCAACTATAAGAAACAGACCCGCATCCATTCATAAAATGACCCGATCTATTCATCAGAGAGCTGACTCGTGTTTAGAAGTATACGGTGGCATTTTTGAAAATTACAGAAGCTAGCCTACATGTTACAAATAATTTAATAAAAATCTTAAATTGAATATTGTTTACTTATTTTATATTGAATATTGAATACTGAATATTGTTTAGTGTTATTTATTGTTTTTATGTAACGGCTGAGAATAAGAACCATGTTTATAGGAATTTTTATGTTTATTTTGGTTTCTTGAGTACGTACCGTAGGAATCCTAGCCAATAGCGGTTATAGATTTCATATACGTGGTGTAACGAGATTTTTATTAATTTCGTTTCATTTATTTTATTCACACTGTATAACGTCACCTTTAATATAACACCTATATTTACTCCATAATTACTCCAAACTATCCCGCACTAACATTGCGAACAACCCGTATTATGGAAATTTTTCAATCTGCTATGTAAATGTGGTTTCTTTCTTTTTAATTAACTGTTTTATAATTGCCTTGCTTTTAAATATTTTGCTAACGCTTGTAATTTTATTTATTTAATATAGGTCCACTTTGACCTCCATTTTGGTCAAGGGCACGTGGCAAGAAAAGATCCACGAGGTGTCTTAGCTTGCTTATCTCTTCGTTTGTCAAGTTTGAGAACCCGTTCTGTTGTTTTTTTATGCTTTCAGATTATTTGATCGGGACATCGCCTGATTTTTGACGATTGCACAAAGGGTGGTTGAATTTCCGATTCTTCGCAGGCTTGCAGAGTTTTCTCTGTAATTTGATAAAAGTTGCTATTATTATTTTTTGTTTGTAAAATTTAACAATTCACTAACTTTACATTGTATTAAATCGATTTTAAGAATATTTTGTTTAAATCTTGCTCCTTCCTCATAGTTATTGTACTGTCGTATTACCTATTTCGAGAAAATTTCTAAGATTCACCAATCTCGGGAATCCAGGTAGCAACTTCCCAAATTAGTTACCTAGGACTATATCGTTACAATTTCACCTCCCTTCCGAATGCGTTGGAACCATGATCGAAGACGTCCTGTCATACCACCATGGTTTGATATCCCGCCTTCACAACTGCTGACGGCCTGCCACTCCACCATGGTCCAGAAATCCGCCGCCGTAGCCGCGGACGGCCTGTCATTCACCATGGTCCAAAACCCGCCATCGTCACCGATGTTGTCCAGACCACCAACCCACGACTTTGCACCACGTTGCCGGTGTCGCTGTCTACTATGAAGCCCATCGCTCCATGGATGACTCCATGAAATCGCTATGGTTTTCACGGATGTTTTCAATATTCCCAACGCCGCGACCAACATCGCCCGGGTCTGCCAACGATAACGAGGACTGCTACGCGAAGACAAAGCCCGGTGCGCTCCGGGACGATATTGGGAAATGTTCATCATCGATTTCGCCTGTTTCCAATGGGTCCCAAGACGTCCCACAACTTTATCAGCGAACCGCTCATGCGACTCCGTTTAAAATAAAACTCAGCATACTATGTCTTACTGTGAGGGTGGACAGCATCTTCCTGAACTGGGCTACGCCCTATGTGTTTCAGCCCGAGGATCCAGGGGTAACTCAACTCGAGTAGGCAGCCTACCGCCACACGACCAGAGGACGAAGCGACCCATCAACACCATCAGATGGGTCAACCTGAGACGTACCAACATCGCAGCAAACCGTTCCACTCCGTATCAGAATTTAACGAACTCCGGGACAGACTGGTCAACCCAGTTCCTGCGAAGTACTAAAATCACTCACAATTTCGCCTCACTTTCGAAGACATTCTGCCATACCACCACGGTTTGGTAGTCCGCCTTTGACGGCCTGTCATTCCACCACGGTCCAGAAATCCGCAGCCGCGGACGGCCTGCCATTCCATCATGGTCCAAATCCCGCTATGGTTTTCACGGATGTTTCCAATATTCCCAATGCCGCGACCGACATCGCCCAGGTCTGCCAACGACGCGCTGTGTCAACCGCGGTGAGGACAATATTGGGAAATGTTTGTCACCGATTTCATCGATGTTTCCAATGGGTCCCAAGACGTCCCACCGCTGTACCAGCGAACCGCTCATACGATTCCGCTCAAAATAAAACGCAGTATACTACGTCCTGCTGTGAATGTTCCATCCAAAGATGAAACGAATCCTATGGCTAATTACGCCGTTATAGCCCGAACACACATTCTACCTAATTTTGGCGCTATGGCGACGATAATTGGGCCTAAGAGTAAGGACCTGATGACGATTCCGAAAATCGATGTTAAAGAATTCAGAAAATCTGGAGAGGCCCCAGAGGGAGTGTCCCAGAGCAGCGACTTTTTGAGCGTGACTTTTTGCCGGAGACAACGAGAGCGCTCCGCCAAACCAGGGCAAGATAGCGGATTTGCCCGAAAGCAATTGAACGTCGACTAGCGGCATTCGCCAAGCACGACTTGGCAGCGTGAGCACGCGACCGTAATTTTTCTAAGTTCATGCGATCTTAGCTATCTTAAGCATTCACAATTTGTAACATACATATGAATGAAGCCCTTTATACCACTTTCTGACTTTTTGTGGAGAAGATCCTCTCACCTAAAAATTCACATTACCGGAGCACAACCCTCACACTCTTGCTTCACAAGAGCCCGTCGAGGCCAACCACCTCCGACGAAGACCTCCATCGAGGTAACATAGACTCCGTTGACCTCTATGCATCGATACAATCTTCCTCGGGCAGGCTTCTATTGAGGTAGCATACTTAAGCTATCCGGCTCCTTTGAGTAGACCTGTCGAGACAGTCCTCGCCCGACGAGACCTCCATTGAGGCCCAAGACGCTCAAAGCATACATACGCGTGCTACTTGAGTACCGTAATCCAATTTCAAAGCTGTTACGCTATCAGGCCCCCTTGTGAGACCTCTGTTAACTTCAGTGCTAACAAAGATAATGGCCGAACTAGAGCATAGTCTCAACCCTAGATCCTAAGATCTACATCCGTACTTCAGTAAAGGTCAGATGAAACCCGCTGACATTCGGACCAGTGCTGCGTGTACCATCGCCTCGATTAAAATAAATTAAATCGTGGACTGCATCATTCTAAGCTAGACCGAACCTCGTCAAATATGGAAGGAAAGCGAAGCCTGCAAAGTCGACCTGCCATTATCACTCCTAGTGGGGTCGTGAAGATGGAGGCATTTCTTCCCGACCACCCTCTCACCAGCGTGCAGGCATGTATGTGCCCGATACCCTCGGCGAAGGTAGAATCAGACCAGATCGCTTATCCAGAGCCGATATCCATGCTCCGGGGAGAACCCGAAAGGCCGACGTTGGTACCTCATCGGATCACGCGGCAAGACATGGCTATGTCCGAGGGTCCGGGAGTAACGCAATGCGAATCAGCGGCGTACGGAACACACGACCCGAGGACGAGACGACCCATCAACACCATCAGATGGATCAACCTGCTGGCACCCAGCAGTCATGCAGTGCGTCCCAAAATTCATTTTTTAGAATGTCCAAAAACACATATCCATTCAAATTACCCTCAAAGAAAAAAGAACCAATAATTCTATTATCAAGTATTCCATACCATACATTTATTTTATGTAAATACTGGCTCTTTGCGTTTATGACCCACTCAGGAGGAAGGAGGAATTTTGGAATGATATCACCTCATTTGTTTCTCTTAAAAAGTTTCCAGTTTCCAGGTAATTTCCCTTGGCCCACAAACAGAATTCCATTCTTCTTTCCTCATCTCCCAGTTCATGATTATACAAAAATTTAGCCTTAAACGGATTTATTTCTCTTACAAGGCACCGTCTAATATTTTCTCTAGGGATATTTCAGTCTAGACCAGTGGCGGCGCGTGAACATTGATTGAATGTGTTCTGCTTAGGGTTGTCACATTTGTTGAATTCAATTATGGGATAATAAGTGCCCGGAAATCCTATAAATGGCGCCGCAGGCGAAAATTTTTTAAATTTTCAAGGTCACGCGTTTTCCTGGTACTTCTGAATTTCAAGGAACAATCCATTTATACAAAAATACAGACTTTCATAAAAACGATTTTTGAAATTGATACTTTTTTGAAACATCTATTCACGAATTACCTACTGACGGTATAAGTAAATAAATTGGAATAAACTAAATATATTTTATTAAATTATTGAATATTGTTTATAAACAAAAAAATCGTTGTAAAGTTTACCAACGATTCAACGAACTTTAATTTTCCTCGCCGTGTTATGATTTTTTTTATATATATTATATATTTAGTTATACGTGCAAATCCGAAATCCGAGACCACACAGCTCATCCCCGGTACAATCACAGAAAATCCCCGCCATGCCCATGTGACAATTCTATCTAGTTCTACCAGATGCCGTGAAAAAATATATAAATAAACTTACCAAATTGACAAGCTGCAGTCAAGGTTCTCAGAGTTTTTACAGTTGAGGTCAAGTTTTTAAAAACATTAAAACACTGTCATTGGTATCACAACGTATCACTCATCACTTTTAAAGTTATTTTTTGAAAATTAAATCAATACGGCGTTGTTTCGTACTGGCAAACATTTCAATTACTTTTTCATTGAAATTAATGTCATTTTTAATTAAAGTATTCTCTATAGACAACATGGAAAGTGCTGATAACCTGTCCTCACACATTGAATTTCTTAAAAAGTTTTTCACTCGTTTCAAAGTTGAAAAGCATCGTTCCGCCTCTGCCGTTGACATTGGGATTGTTATTATTATCTCCAGCAATTTGATGGTCTCTTTAAATGTTTGTTCCAAATTATTTACTATAATCATATTTAAAAAAGCTACAGCCCCATTGGTTTCACGAAAATCAGGCCTCATATAAATGATAGTCAACTCAGTTCGCAAACGTTCAACTTCAAATACTGGATATGCTGCAACTGTAGTCTTGAATACATCATCGGGAAATGTTTTGGAGTAATTATCAAAGTGATCGGAAAAGAATAAAGTTGATGCAAGCAAGTGGCCACTGTATTCAAATCTAGTTTTTGCCGTTTGTATTATGACATCACAAACCTCAAGAGCTGATGCGCGTAAATTTTCTTCTGAAACTCGTATTCGTTTCGAAGCAGATTCTGATTCGAATTTAAACAGTTCTTCGCCTCTCTTAATAACAGATTTAATATTTTTTCGAACATTATTAATACAGTTTTCAAAAGTATCGATAGCACTTTTAATTACTACAGGATCAGTTTTTCTTGTTTGTAACTGGTTATACAAAATATCAACATGTGGCATAATGTTATGAAAAATATTCAGCCAAAACAGAAACACTTTATCATAAAGTAATCGTTCTATAGCACTCGCTTGATTGATAGCTTTTGCATTGGAAAACTGTTCCTGAATTTGTTGCATACACTCTATTAAAGAAGTTCTATATTCATAAATTATATTTACAGCTCTACTTTTAAAGTTCCAGCGAGTTTGAACAGCACGCGGTATTCTCTTCCCCACCACTTCAGTTAATACATCCAATCTTTGAGGAGAATTTGAAAAGAAATTAACGACGTCATCCACGTTTGAAAAAAAAACACGCACTTGCATGTTTTGTGAAGCTGCTTGCGACATTATCAAATTTAGCTGGTGAGCGTAGCAATGCACAAAATAGGCCAGGGGATATTTTTCTCTTATTCTTGTATGAACACCGGCATGCCTACCGCTCATAACAGCCGCGCCATCGTAAGCTTGAGCAATCAATTTATTACAATTGTCTTTCAATAATGGATCAAGTACGGAACGAATAGAATGTGTTAAATACTCAGCATCGTGCTTTTCCGGATTTATGAATCCCCAAAATCTTTCCACGGGACTGCCTTCGTGTACGTAGCGCAAGACAACAACCATTTGAAATTTTGAAGAAACATCTGTAGTTTCATCTGCCATGACGGCAACATAATTTGACTGATTAATTTCAGTTATTATTTTGTTTCTGCACACTTCAAGCATGCACTGTAGAAGATCATTCTGTATATCTTTGGAAGTTCCTTTAAAAATAGTAGCCCTTTCTAGATGTTCTTTCAATATGTCGTCAAGATCTGCACTAAAATTTATGAGTCCACGAAACACACCAGGGTTGTCCGAATTTCCTGTCTCGTCGTGTCCGCGAAGTGCTAATTCGAAAGCTCCGCAAAATTTTATGCAATCTATGATTTTAGATAATACATAACGATTTTTCGTTACCTGTTCATTATGTTTCCGTATATTTTCCCAATATGCAGAATCTAACTGTCTTCTTATGTTTATTTTACCTAATAGGGCCAAGTTAACCTCATTTGACAAATGATTTTTTGTTTTTTCATGTCTCTTGATGCTCTGACTTAAATGACTCAAATCTTTCACACCGTATATTGTCCATGCTTTATCCCCACCAAAAAGTAAGCACGGAAAACAAAACAGTGCATTTTTTAAATCACACCCGCACATCCACTCTGTTTTTGCGTATATATTATTGTTAAATTGTCTTTTGTAACTTTTACTACGGCTTGTTGCACTAACTTCAATATTTAATTCTGGTGTTGGCCTACCTAATTCTTTTATTTTTAGTTTATCCTCATAAGGCAGAGAACCAAATAAAGTTTTTTGTAAAAACGAAACACTATTCATTTTAATAATATAATATCCGTAGACGCCCAAACGAAAATATTCACACGTGTCCGCCAAATACCACGAACGAAATATTACTGCATTTCAGCAGCTTGGCGCTGTCGGTATTAGCGACACATAACTCCCATTTACGCCTGTACTGGGTCACGTGCCTGATTAGCCAATAAAAACAAAGGACGCATCTAATTGCTCGCTGTGAGCACATTTTGTATATGAGGTTGCATATATTAAGATTATTAAGGGGCGTAGCTCGCGTCGTAATAAATAATAATATAAGCTCCCAGATTTATTTTAGCGCGAGTACATTTGGATTCTTTAAATATTTTGTTGATGTTTAATATGATTAAATACATAAAATTTTATGTGTTCTGCAGCTCCGCAGCTCTTATGGTAAAACCGCCACTGGTCTAGACTAACCGTTCTCAAGCTTGAATTCGTTGCCTGTTTCATTAAAATCTGATTTATGTGGTGTACAGTACCGCTGCTCACTGCAGGTCTATTGGGAAGTCTGTAATTAAATTCTCTGGTCGCATCTCTTGCACAAGTTCAAACCTGTCTCTTACACTTAGTTGTTCCATTATGGCACCACAAAGTTAGTATTGTCAGTTATTTTTGAAGTTTTATTCCATGCCTTGCTTCGTCAGACGAAAAAAAATCATAATAATGTGATTTGCCACAGAATTATTAATATGCAATATTTTTTAATGGAATTTGGTATAGGCCAAATTTAAGGGGCTCTTAATTCATTGGCGAACTCAGATTTTTCCTTAAAAAATCGCTAATACGGTTTCTTCAATTGTTACCCTCCAAAAATGACCTGGTAGGCCTTGGTTTTTGTATAAAACGGATGACTCTTAGTCCTAAAGTACACTTTTCTTCCCTCTACAATTCAAAAAAAAGTTGGTTAAAAATCGCCCTGTTACCACCAATAAGGTAATATTTTGCTTAACAAATAAAATCTCTTCAGATAATAATATATATTTTTGTGTTTTCGTTTTTGTTATATTTTGTTTATGATATCTTTGTTGTAGTTGAATAGGTTGAGTTCTTTGCTTAGACTTTATTTTGAATTTCAATTTTATATTTTTTTATTTTTTATTGATTGGTTGGTTGGTTTATTGGGCGCCAAAGAAATTTATCTTTACTGTATTTATAGCTAACTCCTACTTCAGGGTGTGGTTTCCTGTACCTATGTAATTTTGGTGATAATTGACGTTTTATGAAAAAGAAAAAATCAATTTAACATTTTACAAATAGCCTACAGCTTTCTCAAAAATATTTTAACAATTTATAATTTAATGACTTATTCTAATCTATTAATACACAGCCCCACAAACAAAAAGTGGCAGGTCCGAAAGACAAGACCATGGTATCCATATGGTTTTGAGGTCGCTCAATCCGAATCCGGTGTCCGTTTAACACAATTAGCTCTAGTTTAAGGTCAGTTCGAAATATAGAAAATCAATTGCCAACAAGTTAAACCTACGTATCTATATACGTTTTTGGGGTCGCTGAATCCGAATCCGGTGTCCGTTTGATTCGATCAAATCTGGTTTAAGTTTAGTTCAAGGTCAAATGTAGAGAATCAATTGCCAACAAAGTAAACCGATATATTTATACGTTTTTGTGGTCGCTGAAATCGAATCCGATGTCCGTTTGATCCGATTAGCTCTGGGTTAAGGTCAGTTCAAGGTCAAATGTAGAGAATCAATTGCCAATAAAGTATGTTAGTTTCTCATCGACAAGTATCCAAGTTAGTTATCATCCGGAATACGGGGTATAAAGTGATAAAGATCTACAAGTTCCATTGTTCGTTATTGCTAAAATCAACGATTATTTACGATTAGCAATATTAGTAAAGAGTTTTTCATCAGCTTTCAACAAGTTAGTTCAACATCCGAAATACGGGGTATAAAGTGTTGTACAACGACCTAAGTCTGTTCGTGATTACTCGTCAACGTTAATTGCAAGTAGCAATTAAAAAGTTAGTTTCGGGTAAAGCCGAAAAAGTTAGTTAAGTATACAGGGTGATTCAGTCATAATGTCATTAATTTTAACCATGTATTCGGAAGGCTTAATAAAGACAGAAAATCGGAAAAAAAATTTTTTTTTCTCGACTTTTAAAAATGAAGGAAATCAACCCATAACTCCCGCTACGAGGGCTGCCCTGCCGATGCCCGGATGCTCGGAAAATTTTGTAACGTAATGTCACGAACAGTTGTCGGCTAAAGGAACAGCGTTGCCAAGTTCAGGTTCAAGCTCGCCAGGTTAGTATTTGACATATAACCGACCACTTCGTACACTCGATGCACCTGGGCGACTACAGCTACTACGAAAACAGCCGGTATTTTAGATTTTAAATTAAATTTGTTGATACGATTTTCCTTTGATAAAAGACCGACAACTTTTTGCTACTACACTCGTATTAGTCTAGGGGCTAGGGGCCAGATAGGTTTCCGTAGCCAAACAGAATTCCACGGCTGCAAATAACTTATTTTTAAGTATTTTGACTTCTCGAAACCAAAAAACTTGGTGGCAAAGCCTGAAAGTGGTCAGTTTAATTGTTGTTAACAAATTGAATGTTTAAATGGCTGTAAAAAGTTTATTTTTATAGCTAGTACAATTTTTTATCTGTTAATTATTACGTTTTCTCACAACAAACATATATTTTTTTGAAAATTAAAAAAAGATTAACTTTAACCAAAGTTATTGCAAATTTAGTGCAAATATATTACATTTTCCGTCTCTGCGCGCACCAATTTTACCATATCTCTGGTTCAATTGGACGGATTGAGACGCACATCTCATTTTAAAACTTAAACTTTATTTTACAAGATAGGTAAGTTCCATTGATTAATTAATTTATTTAAAAATTAATGGCAGCTTAGAAAGTTGTGGAATTTCAACGAAAATGTTGGCTTTATTGGTTTATAAAACTTTTTTTGTTATTCAATTTTTATGAAAAGCCAAAAAAGTTACCGGTTATTGTTCCTCGCATCCTAACAATGATTTCATGCCTTGCTTGATTGTTAGAATGCAAAGAACAATATCCGGTAACTTTTTTGGCTTTTCGTCGAAGTTGAATAATAAAAAAAACCTTATAAACAATTAAAACCGGCATTTTCGTTGAAATTTCACAACTTTCTAAGATGCCATTAATTATTAAATAAATTAATAAATAAATGGAACTTAGAACCAGATATGGTAAAATTAGTGCGCACGGAGACGGAAAATGTAAGAAATTTGCACTAAATTTGCAATAACTTTGGTTAAAGTTAATTTTTTTTAATTTCCAAAAAAATACATATTTGTTATGAGAAAACGTAACTATTAGCGAATAAATTGTACTAGCTATAAAAATAAACTTTTTACAGCCATTTAAACATTTAATTTGTTGATAACAATTAAACTGACCACTTTCAGGCTTTGCGACCAAGTTTCTTTGGATTCAAGAGGTCAAATATTTAAGAATAAGTTGTTTGCACATCTGGCTCCTGGACTATATGGTGCACGTGTGCAAATTAAAACTGGGTTAAAAGGTTACTGAACCACAGGTTACCCTAGGTCGGAAACACGACGTACCGAGTTGTTTATTTGTCTCCGTCCCATTGTTTTTTTATGGAATATACAAGTCTCTCTTCTAATTGCAGTCAATATTTAAATACTGCATACAATTTATCCTCTCTTTATAATTTATCTAGTGAGTGTTGGTTTTTTATGACATTATTTCTGTAACGAAATTGAAATGGTTATGAAATGAAATTTAAATTATTTGAACTTTTGGGGTTTTGTAACTTCAATATTAAATCTTATTTAAAGTGAAACAGCTAATTTCTTTGCAGCCATAATAGTCACATTTGGTCAGATGAAACACACTACTACCCGCACACTACTCGTCGGTGGTATAGCTTTCAGAGGAGATTCGGTGTCAATGTCAATGGCGATCGTTTAATTGGGCCGCATTTTCTACCTGAACATCTGAATGGGCCGCGTTACTAATTTTTAGTAGAATTGTTTGAAAACCTTCCCCTTCGGGCTTACAGCAAATGTTGTTAAAATATTAAAATTATGATGCTAATAAAAACTGATTTTTGGCAAGGCATGCTCAGACCTCGAGGTTCTTGCTGGGCAACAATAACAATTTAATATGTTGATTGCATAAATAAAAAATAATTTATAGCATTTTAAATTATTATTGGTTGACGTGAGCAAAACCGTTTATTTATTGTCTTTATATGAGCGAAAATATATAAATATGGCAACGTTGCATCTAGGGCGCGTTGTTCATAGGTTCATATCGTAGCCGTGCATAATATTGTGACGTCAGCCGGTCAGTAACAGCCTGAAAAGGGGGTTAAATAATGATTTGAAAATATTTTTTTTCAGCTTAAATATGCATTTAAATTTTTTTTTAATCACGCCATCGTATTATACTCATTTTTCTCTATCTGCTCTTAAAATTAATGACATTATGACTGAATCACCCTGTATAGAGGAATACCTAAAAAAGTATTTAGTAGAAATCCTCGATTTTTTTGTAATTAGTTTAATCAGTTTTAGTAAAGTTCATTTCATATACCTAGTACTCTTTTTTCTACGGTCTGGTTGTTTGAATTTTGTTACTTTTCTGGATTTTTGTATATAGATCATTCCAAAATTTAAGTACTATTACTTCCTATTTGTTCATTACCATTTTTCTACTATAAAAAATTACTTGTGCATTGACTTAATGTAATACACCTTTTATATTTTTACAAACTTGTTTTTTCGGAAAAAAACCTTCAGTTTTTTTATATAATTTTTTTTAGTCAAAAATAATTTTTCAAAAAAAAGATTTTGGAATAATTTTCAAAATATTTTTTTTTTACATAAAACTTATTTTTCACACAACCATAAAAACCTATTTTATAAATAATTTTTTTAAAGACAAATTTAGTTTTTTTCAAAAAACATAAATTTTTTGAATTTTTTTTTCCAAAAAATTTAAATCGTTGTGCAAGAGATGCGTGGGTGTTGGCATGCAAGAAGTGTCATGGCGGCATGG